>NC_137823.1:63502566-63567566 GCF_963921795.1 Nannobrachium achirus
ACACAAAGCGGCAGCAGGTTGAGAAGCAGTGTTGTACAGCAGCAGCAGCAGAGGTTACATGAGGTGTAGGCCATGTGAAAACGTTGCCATAGTGATGTGATGGGAGTGGGCTGGTTGATTTTTTGGGTAAAAGGCGCTACGCTTTGACACACTGGAGCGGAGGAGAAGATTTCATTCAGTGAATTGGTCCTGCTGCTTCATGCAGGGGCGTCACGGGGGGAGGGGGACTGAGTTACTAGGGCCCAAAGTGAAGGGGCCGTAATTATTTTATTGATTGATTGATTGATTGATTGAAGACTTTATTAGAAGTTTGCATAGAAGAAGGTACAGTTTCATGACAGTACAGTTCACTGGTACAAGGTCTACTAAAAGGAGATCCTAGAAAAGACTATAAGCTTATTTCCACAGGAAACCATTGAAGTATCTCATATTACATTGAATGACAGACCAATAGAACACAGTACTATGCAGTAGATATAGTCAGTAAAAAAAGAAAGAACAAAAAACAGTAAGTTATACTTTAGCTGTATTGAACAATAGCAGATATACAAGCTTGTAGATCTGCTATTTTTGAAAAGTCATGAAAATTTGCAAATCTTTGAATATGTTTATTTTTTAAGCGAACATTTGTAACTCAAATTTAGCTTCTGGGGGAGGGGGGTCCCTGGAACTAAATATTTTGAGATGGGGGTCCGTGGCCAAATACATATCATTGTGGGGGTCGTTTACATGAAAAAATGTGAGCACCACTGGCACTGACATAGAAACATATATATATATTTTTTTTTTTTCAAAAAACCTTAAGAAGTATTTGAAATATTCAAAGACTTGCACGAAAAGTTTTCACGATTTTTCAAAAAATAGCAGATCTACAAGCTCGCAGTGAGCTTGTAGATCTGCTATTTAAAGCATACAATAATTGAAGTGAATCCTTGCACCCAGGGCCCAGAATTTGATGCGACACCCTGGCTTCATGCAACTGGCTGACAACCACAACCGCTCTGAAAGGCCCGCACGTTGTTTCAACACAAACACAACGTCCTGTCCTGTTTGCTGGTCTGCTGGTGCGTAACACCAACAAGTTAGTGTGAGTGTGATGGAAGCTTCCTCTGAGGGTTTGCAGTGAGGATATCATCTTTGTCGGGTGAAGAAACCAATGGCCCAGAGTCTGGCGTTGGAACTGAAGCTCTCTGCCAGATTCTGTTACACAGCCAGGGGCGTCGCACCGAATTCTGGGCCCTGGGTACAAGGATTCACTCACATTGTGTGCTTAATCTATTGAAAAATAGCAGATCTACAAGCTCACAGCGCTGCGAGCTTGTAGATCTGCTATTTTTTTTTAAATATTTCAAATCCTTCGAAGGTTTTTTTTATATATGTTTCTATGTCAGTGGTGCTCAGACCTTTTCATTTCAAGGACCCTCAAAATGATATGTATTTGGCCACGGACCCCCCGTCCAGGGACCCCCAGAAGCAAAATTTGAGTTACAAATGTTCGCTCAAAAAATACATATATTCAAAGATTTGCACAACACAACAAAAAATAGCCGCGCTGAGAGCTTGTAGATCTGCTATTTTTCAATAGCTAAAGTGTAAAATAATTAAGGCCCCTCCACCTTGGGCCCTCGTAACTCAGTCCCACTTTTCCCCCTTTGTGACACCCCTGACCATCACACAAGAGCACAACTATCTTTGTCAGAAGAAGCACCAACTCCCCACTCAGCTGGGAGGCTCTCTCTCTCTCTCTCTCTCTCTCTCTCTCTCTCTCAGCTCAACACATGGCTTCACTGCATCACTGTACAGCCTCTCAACCAAGGTCGTCTCCTCCAAAGCCTACCGATTCGCTACATAAAGAGAGCACGTCGTACAGAGAGCTCAGAGTGTCACCACCAGAGCACTGACCGTCCAGCAGCGATGTAAAGTAACTAAGTACATTTACTTAAGAACTGTAATTTAGAGTTCTCAACGGGCCTGAAAATTAAGGCCGGCCCTAACTGGGCCCTAACTGGGCCCTAACTGGGCAGACCCGAGGCCCTACTAGTTAGCATACATTTTAGGCCCTACCCGGCCCGAAAACGTTGGTTCAGGTCGGGTATGGTCGGGTCCATCATATAATAATAGTAATAAAAACAAATAGGCCTATTTAATTTTTTCATTGAGCCCGAGGCCCTACCCGGCCCGACTAATTAGCATACATTTTAGGCCCTACCCTACCCTAAATGTCAGTCGGGTTCGGGTATGGTCGGGTTCGGGCAGAATTTGAGAAATCTACTGTAATTATGTACAGGTAGTGAGGTACTTGCACTTTACTTGAGTCCTTGAGTTACTTGATGTCCAATAGGGGCGGCATAGCTCAGGGGTAGAGAAACCGTTATTAGAGCACGAAGGGTTACCGAAGGGTTCCCAGTTCGAATCCGGGCTCCCCCTGAGTTAATGTCGAAGGGTCCTTGGGCAAGACTCTGGTGAGTAGGTTGCTCCTGGTGAGTAGGTTGGTGCCTTGTATGGTTTCCTCCGCCACCGGTGTATGAATGTGTGTGTGAATGGGTGAATGTAATGCACAATCTCTGTAAAGCGCTTTGGACAAAAGCGCTGTATAAATGCACCATTTACCATTTACCAATACTTTTACTTCCAACTCCACTACATCGCGCAGAAACCGTGTTATCTCCTAGTCGTGCACGACCCAGTAGGGCCATGCACCCCGCGGTCAAAAATAAAGTCTGTGCACACCACCAACCACAACAACAGGGGACAGCATCCACTTTATTTTCTACTGGTTGTCAGCAACTTCCGATGCACAGAGTCTGTTGGAAGCATTTGGACGCTGCAGTGCAAGCCAACAGTCGGCCTCCAGAGACTAACTAACAAGTTCAGACAATCAGCCTGTCCTTGTGTTGTCTCTGGTGTCACAACCCATGAAGATACACTAGCAAAGTACTGTTGCAAAACACCAATACAACTACCCAGGGAAGAGCAGACAGGGGCGTCACACCAAAGTCTGGGCCCTGGGTACAAGGATTCACTGCGGGCCCTGAATGTTCTTCATAGGGGGAGGAGGGGGTTTAACCCATTTAGACTGGGGACGCATTAGTACGCATTATTTTCTGCTATTGAAAAACAGCAGATATACAAGCTCACAGTGCGGCAAATGTGAAAATGTGAAAATGTTTTTTGTCTTTGAATATTTCAAATCCTTCTAAGATTTTTTGAAAAACCTATGTTTCCCATCTCAAAATATTTAGTTAACTAATTTCTTTCACCAAAGTAAAAAGAAAAACTGCATTAATGGTCTGGAGAGGGCACTTTTTAAAGACAAGCCCCCTTTGATGTCTTTGTCTGATCACTCAGATCAGCCAACACAGAGATGCTGACAGAACCCTCGCTAAAAACCCCAGGGCAAAAATCCACTCGTCCGAGATCAGTTTGCCCTCCTGGCCCCCAAGTTGTGGAATAAACTCCCTGTCACACTTAGAACAACGGACTCACTCACTAGCTTTCGCCGTGGACTGAAGACTCACCTTTTCAGACTCCACCTAAACCCTTAGCACTACAGAAAATCAATGACCATACATGAAGCTAGTTAGCATTTGTTTTTTAGGTTTTTAGAACTATGATTATATTGTGTTTTTTTCTAGATAGATATCCATTTGCATTTGTTATATTGCTGTTGATTTACTGACATATTATCTTATTTATTATTGTGATGTTTTATCTGCTTATTGTAAATCGCTTTGGATTAAAAGCGTCTGCTAAATGCCTAAACTGTAAACTGTAAACTGTATGTGTGCACGTGCCAGCTTGAGACCCAAATTGAACACTGCAAAAATCTTCAGTGTCAGAGGTATTTTCACTCCGGGTCCATTTGGTTCCATTTTGTACAGTTCTCAGAGTTACACAGATCTGTAACTCCTCAAGGCCCAGAAACAGTGGCGTAAAGTGACTAAGTCAGGGGTCTTCAACAGGGGGTCCGGGACCCCTAGGGGGTCCTCAGAGTTAGTCAGAGTTAGTTTTTTTTACATTAACAACTTTAAGTGTCCATATTCTGAGAACTAGCTTGTAGATTGGCTATTTTCGGCAAAGAGGTTTAGTGTAGAAGGGAAAAGAGCAGACCAAGTACAGAGTGAAAGTTTATTAGATAATGACGGCTCAAGTGGTTAAATATCTGGAAACACAAATTGACATGAATACAAAATACACTGATGATTGTGCTGTTAAACAATGAAACTATATGGAATCTATGAACATGTTGTGGGGGTCCCTGCTTCATCTCTCTCTCAACTAAGGGGTCCCTGCTTCATCTCTCTCTCAACTAAGGGGTCCCTGCTTCATCTCTCTCTCAACTAAGGGGTCCCTGCTTCATCTCTCTCTCAACTAAGGGGTCCCTGCTTCATCTCTCTCTCAACTAAGGGGTCCCTGCTTCATCTCTCTCTCAACTAAGGGGTCCCTGCTTCATCTCTCTCTCAACTAAGGGGTCCCTGCTTCATCTCTCTCTCAACTAAGGGGTCCCTGCTTCATCTCTCTCTCAACTAAGGGGTCCCTGCTTCATCTCTCTCTCAACTAAGGGGTCCCTGCTTCATCTCTCTCTCAACTAAGGGGTCCCTGCTTCATCTCTCTCTCAACTAAGGGGTCCCTGCTTCATCTCTCTCTCAACTAAGGGGTCCCTGCTTCATCTCTCTCTCAACTAAGGGGTCCCTGCTTCATCTCTCTCTCAACTAAGGGGTCCCTGCTTCATCTCTCTCTCAACTAAGGGGTCCCTGCTTCATCTCTCTCTCAACTAAGGGGTCCCTGCTTCATCTCTCTCTCAGCTAAGGGGTCCCTGCTTCATCTCTCTCTCAACTAAGGGGTCCCTGCTTCATCTCTCTCTCAACTAAGGGGTCCCTGCTTCATCTCTCTCTCAACTAAGGGGTCCCTGCTTCATCTCTCTCTCAACTAAGGGGTCCCTGCTTCATCTCTCTCTCAACTAAGGGGTCCCTGCTTCATCTCTCTCAACTAAGGGGTCCCTGCTTCATCTCTCTCTCAACTAAGGGGTCCCTGCTTCATCTCTCTCTCAACTAAGGGGTCCCTGCTTCATCTCTCTCTCAACTAAGGGGTCCCTGCTTCATCTCTCTCTCAACTAAGGGGTCCCTGCTTCATCTCTCTCTCAACTAAGGGGTCCCTGCTTCATCTCTCTCTCAACTAAGGGGTCCCTGCTTCATCTCTCTCTCAACTAAGGGGTCCCTGCTTCATCTCTCTCTCAGCTAAGGGGTCCCTGCTTCATCTCTCTCTCAACTAAGGGGTCCCTGCTTCATCTCTCTCTCAACTAAGGGGTCCCTGCTTCATCTCTCTCTCAACTAAGGGGTCCCTGCTTCATCTCTCTCTCAACTAAGGGGTCCCTGCTTCATCTCTCTCTCAACTAAGGGGTCCCTGCTTCATCTCTCTCAACTAAGGGGTCCCTGCTTCATCTCTCTCTCAACTAAGGGGTCCCTGCTTCATCTCTCTCTCAACTAAGGGGTCCCTGCTTCATCTCTCTCAACTAAGGGGTCCTTGGCCTGAAAACGTTGAAGACCCCTGGACTAAGTACATGTAGCCTACTCAAGTACTGTACTTAAATAACATTTTTAGGTATTTGTACTTTACTTGAGTATTTCCAATTTCCAATACTTTTACTTCTACGCCACTACAATGCGTCAGTCGTAATGCGACTCATTGTGAGCTTGTAGATCTGCTTTTTTTTAAATACATTTGAAAACCTGATACGGGACATTCCGCATAATGATTATACTTTCTACTCTTGGTAGGACTTTAAGTACATCTCCATCCCAAAACCTTTGTAACTTTTACTCGAGTGCATTTATAAATCCAGTATTTTTACATTGCAGTGTTGCTATACTCGTACTTATAGGGAGTGAACTAACGAGGGATGACGCAACGTCTCCTTTCCATCTCGGCGGCTCGTTGCCTCTGATGCAAGACGGCGGCAACAGGAAACATGTGACGGAACAAAAGGTCCAAAGAAGTTACAACAAAGAGTCTGTAAGATGATTGAGGTGGACACGATGCTGCTGCTGCTGCTGCCTGGTCGTAGCTCTGGGGGAGGGAACCAGCAGCTGCCGCCGGGCCCCGAGATCAATCAGGACCCCGCCTCCAACCGGCAGGCACCGTGCACACACCGTGCACACACCGTGCACACACCGTGCACACACCGTGCACACACCGTGCACACACAGACCAGTGGTTCTCAACCTGTGGGTCAAAAGGATTAACTTAATGTGCAACATTGTTTTCTCGCTCAAAAGTAAGCAAACCAACATAAATCTTTGAATATTATATATTATGTTTCTGTCAGTGGTGCTCAAACCTTTTCATGTGAAGGACCCCCAAAATGATGTGTATTTGGCCACGGAGCCCCATCTCAAAATATTTAGCTCCAGGGACCCCCCAGAAGAAACATTTGAGTTACAAATGTTCGCTTAATAAATACATGTATTCAAAGATTGGGTTACTAGGGCCCAAGGTGGAGAGGCCTTAATTACTTTAGCTATTGAAAAATAGCAGATATACAAGCTCACAGCGTGGCACCGAGTGTTGCGCTGAAAGCTTGTAGATCTGCCATTTCAGTCCACTGTGCAGATACCCTCTATATACACTTAAACTTTATGTTGGTTTGTGTGAGGAAAAACAATGTTTCACATTAAGCTAGGAGACCCCCCCCAAAATAAGTTGGGGACCCCCCTTTACTTTACTTTACTTTATTTGTTTATTTAGACGGGACAATGCATATTAACTCATTTCCTGCGATCCCCGCCGAAACCGGAGATTTCCCGCTGTACCACTCTGCGATGCCCGTAGATCCCGGAAATTTAATTAGCTTTAATCATTATGAAACAATTAAAAGTATGGTCGCTGTATATAGCCGCTTCGGAGACTTTAGACCCGCCTCCTAACTGTATCCTGCCGTATTTCCTGTTTAGATCGGATCTAGGTTTCCATATCCGGTCTGAGAGCCAATCATAGCTCCGGGCCCATAACCATGTAAACAAGGAAGCATTCTGCTCGGTCATATCATCGTCTTTTTTCACGTGTTTTTTTTATTTATTTGATAGCTGTTTGATTCTTGTGCCCACCTGGCATATGATCCTCACACATATCGTCTGCTATGTGCGCGAACGTGTCCACGTGTTACCATAGCGCACAGCTGGCTGTTTCCAATGTTTTCTTATGTAAATACTGGCGGATTCAGCAGGATACTGCCTGGCAATGGATTTGTCTATTCCAATGGATTTTTTTTATTCGAAAGCTGTCATCTTGTCTACCCGTCTACTACATGAGTCATGCACAGATCATGCACTATGCGTGCACGTGCCCACGTTAAAAGGTAAGGATAATGTGGCAGGAAAACAGTTCAGCCTATGTTTAAAATAGCAGCATATGAGTTAATGAACACTACATAAAAGCATTGTAAATACACCGGAATTAGCAAGAATGCTAAATTTCATCCGTAGTCCCCACATGAAGACAAAACAACACATACCAACAAACAGTAATCCTACATTAGGAGAGGGCGTTTAAAAACATAAACATACAAATACTATTTCTCTTGTAACCAAGAAAACAACAAAAACAACACATATTACCAACAGTACCCTACATTAGAAAAACATATACATACATGACTGTACTATTAAGACTATACATGGTCACAGGTTTGATTGTCAACTAACCAATTTTTTTAGAGTATACTTGAAGGATAGATATGACAAACAGTCTCTTATTATCAGAGGAAGGTCATTCCAGATTGAACAGCCCTGAACTGAAAGGGTGTTTTTTTCCAAAAGCGGTTACCCGGTCCCGGTACGATACTTCGCAGTCCCCTCTAGTGATTGCCCTAGTATTGAGTCCCCTGGGGGTCCCGACCCACAGGTTGAGAACCCCTGCATGTGTGTAGCATGGCCTTTAGGGGGTCCCGACCCACAGGTTGAGAACCCCTGCATGTGTGTAGCATGGCCTTTAGGGGGTCCCAACCCACAGGTTGAGAACCCCTGCATGTGTGTAGCATGGCCTTTAGGGGGTCCCCACCCACAGGTTGAGAACCACTGCATGTGTGTAGCATGGCCTTTAGGGGGTCCCCACCCACAGGTTGAGAACCACTGCATGTGTGTAGCCTGGCCTTTAGGGGGTCCCCACCCACAGGTTGAGAACCACTGCATGTGTGTAGCATGGCCTTTAGGGGGTCCCCACCCCCAGGTTGAGAACCCCTGCATTTGTGTAGCCTGGCCTTTAGGGCGTTGCTACGTGGCTGGAGAACCAATCGGCTCGTTAACAGGAAGCGATCGAACACTGCACTGTCAGCACAGGTGGGACTTCCTCAACGCCTGAGCTGCCTCCCTGATTGGCTGTCACTCAGTGTCACTCACGCAGAGCCTTTCTGTCAATCACGCGGACAGACACCCACACACACACACACACACACACACATACATGCGCACGTACGCACACACACAGATACACGCACATGCACACACATGCACACAGCTCTGCATGCTGCGCACACATCATGGCTCGTTCACATGGGGCGCGTAGCGCTGGTCCAAGGTACCGTTGTTTGGAGTTGGGACAGCAGTCCGAGGCTAACCTGCCGACGCTGGTCAATGCTAGTTTTCTGCTGACATAAGCAGGAATCATACAATTGCTTATTTTATTTTTTATTTTATGATATTCAGGCGGCTAACAATGCTCCCAAAAAAAATCTAGTGGCGCTTCTAGGAGCCGCAGTCTACCTCCAAAACTATTATTTTATCTATAAGAAGCTCTGTCACTAGCAGCTCATTGGTGCATGAACCAGCCGACCGGGGCTAAAAAGATTGACAGACAGGTCAACCGATCTGAACAAGAACAAGAGGCGGTCCTGATTGGTCTGTTATTTAGGATGGGCACCCAGTTTAATCGACCAATGACAGAACTTCTCACAGATAAAAAATAATAGTTTTGGAGGCAGATTGTAGCCCCAGGAAGTGTCACACACAACATTTCTTTAGGAAGCATTGTTAGCCGCCTGAATAAAATAAAATAAAAATACATTTTTAAAATAAGCAATTGCATGATTTCTGCTTATGTCAGCAGAAAACTGCTTATTTCTGCTTTAAGCCTAGAAACCTTAACCCTAACCGGACAACTGCGACCTCAAAACAACGGGACCTCGGAATTTAGCGATTTTGCCTTCACACGTACGCTCATGCTTAAACACACAGATTCACTCACAAACACAAACACATGCCATGGCATGCACGCGCGCACGCACGCACGCACGCACGCACGCACGCACGCACGCACGCACGCACACACACACACACACACACACACACGTGCGCTCGCGCACGCACACAAAGTAATAAATGGGTCTGTGGAGAGTTGGGGAAGGCCAGATTATTTGCAAGCAAATTGCTAAACTTTCATTGAAGCAGAATTATTACCTCAGAGAATGGATTGGGAACGGAACGGTTGCATCTTGCACCCACATTGTGCAGAGGTTGTGGTGTGGTGTGGTGTGGTGTGGTGTGGTGTGGTGTGGTGTGATGTGATGTGGTGTGGTGTGATGTGGTGTGGTGTGGTGTGGTGTGGTGTGGTGTGGTGTGGTGTGGGGTGGTGTGGTGTGGTGTGGTGTGGTGTGATGTGGTGTGGTGTGGTGTGGTGTGGTGTGGTGTGGAGTGGTGTGGTGTGGTGTGGTGTGGTGTGGTGTGGTGTGGAGTGGTGTGGTGTGGTGTGGTGTGGTGTGGAGTGGTGTGGTGTGGTGTGGTGTGGTGTGGTGTGGTGTGGTGTGGTGTGGTGTGGAGTGGTGTGGTGTGGTGTGGTGTGGTGTGATGTGGTGTGGTGTGGTGTGGTGTGGTGTGGTGTGGTGTGGGACTGCTGTGATGCTGGAGCTGCCATTGCAACCTTTATTAGCGCTGTCACCACAGGCCTTCCACCAGCCTGCTTGCTGCCACCGTCAAGACGGAGTGAGTATCAAAACCTCCACCTCATGTCCGTCACTGAGGCCATGGCTACACGGAGCTGGATATTTCATATATCCTGGTTTTTCAGATATCCACATAAAAAATATCTAGGTCCACACGACAAAGATATCTGGGTCTAACAAGCACACACACAGTAAAGTCTTTAGAGATATCCGGGTTCCCTGTCTAAACGGATCCAGTGAATCGGATATTTTTCAATGTCTTCACTTATTTATCCGGTTTAAAAAATGTCCAGCTTTGCGGCCGAAATATCCAGCTTTGTGTGGCTGAAAGCCCCAACAGCACAAAGAAATGTCTAGCTTCAGAAATATCCAGCTCTGTGTAGCCATGGCCTGAGTGAAGGAGTGAGTCGGCTATTTTCAGTTGCGTGATACCACACGTAACTAAGCATAAGTCAATACTGGAGATGTAGTGTACAGCCATGGATTTCTACACATAAGATGCTGCATTCAAGTTCAGGAGAGTTTGGACAAGGCAGTTCTCTGTAATGCTGCCTTGCAGGTATATGGAATGGAAAGAGGGCATTTGGAGCTTAAAATGGCTTAAAATGATTGATATAAATATTTTTTGCAAATCTCTATCCACAACTTTCCAACATCCCATCATGCATTGCGCAGAAGGCGAACGGCATTTCCGTCGTCGCTGCCGAGTGTGATCTACAAGCTCACAACGGTTGCATCTGCGACGCGACGTGAGCTTGTATGTCTGCTGTTAACCGGAAGTGTCCCGCAGATACATTTTTTTTTTGGCACCAGTAAACCACAGGATTGGTCGTGTTGTGTTTTGCACAAATCCACCTCCTGGTGGCGCTGTAACAGGCCCATGTGAAACATTAGGAGCACCCAGGGAGTGGCGTGTATGGTTTGGCTGCCATCGTGTCTCAATTTGATAGTCATTGGGATTGAACCCTGACCCCTGGGCGGACATTCAAGGCCACAGCTTGTGTGTGTGTGTGTGTGTGTGTGTGTGTGTGTGTGTGTGTGTGTGTGTGTGTGTGTGTGTGTGTGTGTGTGTGTGTGTGTGTGTGTGTGTGTGTGTGTGTGTGTGTGTGTGTGTGTGTGCGTGTGTGTGTAGCTGGTAGGAAAATGACTTGCCTTTAAGCACTGTGCATCTGCAAACCTCAGTGCAATGGTTTTTAATCAGGAGGGCTAACCAGAAAAGTGACTAGTTGTCAGTACAGCTTAGGACAGCTCCCCTCGTGTGTGTGTGTGTGTGTGTGTGTGTGTGTGTGTGTGTGTGTGTGTGTGTGTGTGTGTGTGTGTGTGTGTGTGTGTGTGTGTGTGTGTGTGTGTGTGTGTGTGTGTGTGTGTGTGTGCGTGCGTGCGTGCGCGCGTGCGCGCGTGCGTGCGCGCGTGCGTGCGCGCGTGTGTGTAGGCTATACGAGCACGTGCAAACACCCGACACCGATAATGAACTCCATGGCTATTGATAAGAGCGGCTGACATAATGTTCAGTCAGTGCCTGCGTGGCGTGACGGTCCCATTGACAGGCAGCAGATTAGGCTGGGAGACGCACCGTGCTCTGCTCCAGTTACCTTCATTACCTTGTCCTTCTCCTCAACATTACAGCTCGCCTCATCCTTTCTATGCCTTCTCCTTCTCAACAAACATTAAGGCTTCATCCTCTCTTCTCCTGTCCTGTCCTGAACCTCCACTCTGTTCCTTTTTAATGGCATTTTCATGAGGTGCGCTTGCTTTGTAGTTTGTAGACCATGCCTGAGTATGATTAGCGCCCTTTCCCCCACTCCCCTCACCTTCCCCTGGGGAGGGAATTTGCGTGCAAAGTTTCACAGAAATGTTACCCTGCGTTCATGATTTGAGGCGTTTTGTTCAAAGCGGACCAATCCTGAAAACTTTGGAAGCCAATGTTGGTCAATTAGGATGGGATATGAAATATCGGATGACTATACGGTGTCTAACCCTTACCCTAAACCTAACCTTCGTGGGGTGAGTCGCTAACCCACCCGACGCTCCTTCGTCGAAATGGCGGTCGTTGGAAAGAGCGAGATTTCCCCGGTTGTCAGAAGTGATTTAAAAGATGACACTGAATTTGAACTGAAGTGCACCTGCTGCTCAGGTATGCAGCGTTCGCACTAATCAAATAAACTTTGAGGCTTTGGGTTCAAGTGGCCAGATTTGGGAGGATCAAGCGTTTATACGTACAGTCAGTATTCATAGAATACCAAATGCTGTTCCATCCTGGAATACTAAACCAGGCCAAAGATAGGGCAAGGACAAACGTGCCGTAAGCCTTCTTTAAGGGGAGGCAAATATTCCACATGTACATTTATTCAACAGGGAATCTTTTTCTGAGGATTTAAACCAGGGATCTTCAACGTTTTTTTTTTTCAGACCAAGGACCCCTGAGCTGAAAGAGAGATGAAGCAGGGACCCGCCACTACGCTACCGCATAAAGTTAGGTTGCAGATTAAACTTTTTCATAGGTTTCATAGATGGCTTAGACTTGTTTGAGAGCACTAACATCAGCGTTGTGTAATTATTATTATTATTTTTTTAATGTTGGATTCATGTTAAAAAAAAGTAGTTCACCCCCAAAATGACTTATTTTCTATTGATTACTCACACCATGGAGACTTGAGTTCAATAATGTTGGTTGTATTAGTCGCATTCCTAAGAGAAAATGTTGATTATTGTAATTTTGCCCCCATTGATTTCGACCCAAATGAATTTGGGTCCCCATCCTGATTCAATGGGGGTAGATTTATTGAAATCAAATTGTTGATTATTATTGTCCCATTCCTCCTCAAGATCCAAAGGGTTGTCCCCTGATGCAGGGGTGTCACACCAAACTCTGGGCCCAGGGTACTTTAACTATTGAGAAATAGCAGATATACAAGCTCACAGCGCGGCACCGAGTGCCTGGCTGCGAGCTTGTATATCTGCTATTCTTTTTTTAAATCATGACATTTTGTGCAAGTCTTTGAATATTTTTTTTAAACCTATGTTTCTCTGTCAGTGGTGCTCAAAAGGTTTCATGTGAAGGACCCCCAAAATGATATGTATATTTGGCCACAGACCCCCTTCTCAAAATATTTAGTTCCAGGCCAGGGACCCCCCAGAAGCAAAATTTGAGTTACAAATGTTCGCTTAAAAAATATACATATATTAAAAGATTTCCACACATTTTCACCACTTTTTCAGAAAAAAAATATAGCAGATCTGCAAGCTCGCAGCACGGCACTCGGTATATCTGCTATTTTTCAATAGCTAAAGTGTAAAATAATTAAGGCCCCCACCTTGGGCCCTAGTACTCAGTCCCCCCCCCCCCCGCCCCCTTGTGACACCCCTGGCCTCTGCTGCTGCTGTTGTGCTAGCCTAGCATGCGCGCCCGACCGCGGCCTCTTTAGCATGTGGATGTGATTAGCTAATGTCACCGCGGGGCCGCCGCTAACGTTCAGCCGCCGCTCTTCTCTTCCTGCTGGAGTCACTTAGACGTCGCAATCCTGGAGGAAAATCAAATTATAGAGCCATTAATTTGTCCAGGTAATCCAGTCTGTCAGCTGCACCGCAGTGGAGTAATCTCCCAGGACCCCGCGCTCATCAAGTAGCGTACGTGATGTGCGATGCCCGCTTTAGAAGTGAAGCATTAGCTAATTAACCCGTTTAGGCCTAGGATTATTGAATGCTTTAACTACTGAAAAATAGCAGATATACAAGCTCGCAGCGCGGCACCGAGTGCCGAGCTGCGAGCTTGTAGATCTGCTATTTTTGAAAAATCATGACAATTTGTTCAAATCTTTGAATATACATATATATTTTTTTAAAGGGAACATTTGTAACGCAAATATTTGCTTCTTGGGGGGTCCCTGATACAATATTTTGAGATGGGGTCCGTGGCCAAAAACATATAATATTGGGGGTTCCTTCACATCAAAAAGTTTGAGCACCACTGACATAGAAACATATATATTTTTTTTTCTTCAAAAAACCTTAGAGTCGGGTCAAAATATTCAAAGATTTTTCAAAAATAGCAGATCTACAAGCTGTGAGCTTGTATATCTGCTTTTTCTTAAGAGCTGAAGCATGAAATGATATGCAATAATATGTACCCGGTCTAACTTGGTTAACAGAGAGAAAGAGCTGCCTGTGTTGAGCCTTGCGGTCATATTATGACAGTTGGGTTCTCAAAGTGCGGTTCAGGGACCTCCCCGGGGGTCTTCGAGGAAGGGGGTCTGTGTGGGGGTCCCCCATGCCAGTGGTTCTCAACCTTTTCAGGCCGCGACCCCTAAAATAATCATATTATAACTGGGGACCCCCCACCCTGACGAGCACCAAGAGTTGAGGCATTACATTTTGTATAACACGGTTCTATTGTGAAAACAGTAGATCTACATGCTCACAACGCCTCACAACGAGGCGTTGTGAGCATATAGATCTACTATTTATGTTGCTTTGTTTACTGTTGAGTGAGAAAACAATGTTGCACATTAAGTTAATCATTTGGATTAGTTATGGATTGATTGATTAGTTAGTAGGCCTACCCATTGTTGTGGACAGACAATTTGTGGGCAGGTTACAAAGTTGCAGTGTTTGTTTACTGTTTGAGGAGGCAAGATTCATCTACTTATTAGCCAATTTATAAAATAATCTTGTACGATCATGGAATACATTTATAATTCCAGAGTTTTGCCTTTTATGGTTATTTTTCATTTTCAGTTACAGATATCGTGATATATCGTGGATGACATTTCTTGCAATATATCGAATATCGCAATATATCGAATATCGCAATATATCGAATATTGTGATATTATTGTCATCGAGAGCCTAATATCGTGACAGATATCGTATCGTGAGGTAGCAATATCGTCACACCCCTTATATATAGGCTATATATATATATAATATATATATATATATATGTATATATATATATATATATATATATATATATAAACAAACACTACTATCCTATATTGATTGAGCTTAACCATCCAGACATATAAACGTGTCAGTCCTACCAACCTCCACATACCTTTTTAAAGGGAAATATATGGAGTAGTTGCAATAAAGTGCCAATAAAGTCAGAGGAGCTTCCAAGGGGGGAGAATTCCAGATTTCCTCTGTCTGGAGAGTGATTCCATAAATCCTTTTGTGGCCCTTTGGCTTCACTGCTGGCAGCATGAAAGGAGAACAGAGAGAGGGAAGGTGCATGAAAAGGAAGACGAGGCTCGTTATGTGCAGCGGTGGAAGAAGAACTGGCGTTTCTTACTTACACAGAAATGATGCGATGTAGAAATACTCTCGTTGGGGCACTGTCACACCAGCAGTGTTGATTTTGTCGACTAAAACTATGACAAAAAGTGTTTGTCGACTGCGTTTTTTTCACTGACGAAAACTAAATAAAAACAAAATAAGCTGGGATGACAAAAATTAAGACTAAATATATTGACAATTTCATCAACAAAATAAAAGAATAGACTAAAACGTTAGGGAGGGACTCGTGGAGAAGAGAGTCATTTTATGTTTGGTTGCTCTCAGGTGTTGTGTGTTGAAAATTGCAGATCTACAAGCTCACAATGCGTCGCAGCACGCGACACGTTGTGAGCTTGTAGATCGGCTATTTTCAGCACGCAACCAAGTGTAAAATCAGTCATTACGATGCCATCAAGGCCTGCCAAAATACATTTCAGTTGACTAAGTCAACTGTAGATTTAGTCGCCTAAAATCTTAAGATATTTAGTCGACTAAAATTAGACCAAAACTAAAACTTTTCAGGTGACTAAATTATGACTAAAACGAAATTACATTTTATTCAAAAGACTGACTAAATCTAAATCAAAATTTAGCAGACCAGAATTTTAGCTTGTGGATGACCCATTTCTCAAGTTTGCGATTTTCAAATGGATGAATTGTAGCTACGGTTGAAGTTATATTGTAATAATAATAATAATCTAAATCTACAAAGTAACGAGTAACTAAAGTTATCAAATAATTGTAGTGGAATAAAAGCACAATATTTGCCTCTGAGATGTATTGGAGAGTAGAAGTAAAAGTACTCAAAATTGTATTCAAGTACAGCACTTGAGTTAATGTACTTAGTTACTTACTTTACACCACTGGCTCTGCAGCTTCCAGGGTAGTTTTTTCATGGGGGATAAAAGAGAGGCTGTGGCCTCTGAAAACCCACACTAATAATTAATGATAAGGTGTTATTGCTGCATTTTACACCACCAGCAGCCACAAAATATAGCGTAAAACCCACAGAGTGTGGTGGGCTGCTGTGTCCGTATGTGGGCTGCTGTGTCAGTATGTGGGCTGCTGTGTCAGTATGTGGGCTGCTGTGTCCGTATGTGGGAAAGATAACCTGACTGCGCCAGATAATGGCAGCAGTGCGTATGCCTGGCTGCATACCGCTCTGCTTAACATCATCTGGGATGGGCTCCGGCAGACCCGATGTAAGGGGCGGGCCATTTTTTCAAATTCTTTAGCAGGTGATTGGATGGGGCCGTCTCTCTATCACAGTCTGGGAGTGCCAACTCCAACCACTCATATTGGCCTGTCTGCATGACGTTACACCCAGAATCCGCCTCCTGGGTTTCCACGTGGTCTGCAATCAGACTCTATTGGCTCAGAGCCGCTCAGAGCCCGCCCATAGCTGCCGCTGATTGGTCTGGCCCGGGACTTTACGAGAGATCTCAGATGGTAAAGTGTGGCGCAGTCAGGTTATGGGAAAGATTGAGCGAGAAAAATACGAAGTAAAATATCATGGGCCATCAGGTATAAACCAACCATCTCCATTTTTCAACTCACTGAACTCACTGAAATTTCCTAAAACCTTTGCCAAAAATAGCTTATCTACCGTACAAGCTCACAATGCGTTGCGCTGCGACACGTTGGGAGCATTTAGATGAGCTGTTTTCCTTGTGCAACCCCACACTCGCCTTTAGCTTTAGCTCCTGGAGATGTGGCGGACATCAAGGATTTCTACACGGAGGACACATTCTTTCAACATAAAATGCTGCATTCAAGTTCAGGAGAGTTCGGAAAAGGCAATTCTCATGAATGCTGTAGGATATGGAAAGCATTTGTTTCTCCATAGTAAATCCTGCATTCATGGTCTGGAGGGGGCATTTTTTTTAGGTGAAAGGGCAAGGGCTCAAGCCCCCTTTAATGTCTACTGTATGTGTACACGTGCCTGCCTGGTAGGTAGCCTTATGCAAAATAAAAAATGTGTAAATTGCAAAGACACAAAAGGTAAACCTTTAGGGAAAACATTGAATGGAGCCTGCAGGTTGATTTAACAGACCATATGGAAAGCATTTGGTGATTAAGAGAAGCGATTTCAGAGCCTTCTTGAATTGGTGAGAAGAAGACGACTCCCAACGGGAGGGAATTCCATATTTTAGATTAAATTGAGTTTGAGATGCTGTGGTGTCACAAGGGGGGGGGGGGGGGGGGGGGCGAATGGGAGGGGGGTGGGACTGAGTTACTAGGGCCCAAGGTGGAGGGGCCCTAAAATGAGTTTATACTTTAGCTATTGAAAAATAGCAGATATACAAGCTCACAGCGCGGCACCGAGTGCCGCGCTGCGAGCTTGTAGATCTGCTATTTTTTGAAAAGTCGTGAAAATGTGTGCAAATCTTTGACTATTATGTATTTTTTAAGTTGTAACTAAAATGTTGCTTCTGGGGGGGTCCCTGGAACTAAATATTCTGAGATGGGGGGGGTCCGTGGCCAAATACAATTTGGGGGTCCTTCACATGATAAAGTTTCAGCACCACTGACATAGAAACATAGTTTGTTTTTTATTTTTTTAAACCTTCAAAGACAAATTTTCAAGATGTTTCAAAAATAGCAGATCTACAAGCTCATAGCACGGCACTCTGTGCCGCGCTGTGAGCTTGTAGATCTGCTATTTTTCAATAGTTAAAGCACACAACAAAGCAGTGAATCCTTGCACCCAGGGCCCAGAATGTGGTGTGACACCCCTGAACTCCCAACGGTAGACAATTCCATATTTCAGATTAAATTGAGTTTGAGGCGTTGCAGGCCTTCGGGGGTCTGAGGTGATTTGAGCTGTAGTAGGCAACGTAACGAGTAATTATGGACCTCGGGATTCTAAATAGTGTGAACACAGCGTCAGAACCTTTCCTGCAACTGATTGTTTGGTGAGTTATTGGAAAGTTAATACTGTATGTTTTTACACATTGTGTAATTTGAAACAAATGATATACAAATATAGGAAACCTCATACGTCCAAAACTGCTACTTTTCGGGATTCCAATTCAAACAGCAGATCGACAAGTTCAAAACGTGTCGCCTATCAACACATTTCGAGCTTGTAGATCTGCTATTGTGGATACTTTTGTATGTGCTGGTATTGTAGTTTATGATCAAGTAGGGCATTCATTGATGAGTTAAAATATCATTGTTGTCGGGTGAAAACTGTTCGTTTTGCATTTATCATTTTAAAAATGATTTAAAGTAGTGAAAACAGCCGATCTACAATCGCTTGTAGATCTGCTGTTTTCACTACTTTTGTGCAACCGCCTTGCAGATGAAGCAGGGCTTTACTTTATGAAAGAATGTACAAATCTGATTTCTGCTCGACGATGACGATATGGAGATAAGAGGTTTCTGCCCTGACAGCAACTGTATTCTCTATTATTTAAATTGGACCTCATCCACAACTCTTGTAATTCATATTTTTGGTTAAAAAACCATTTTAACCATACATGCACTATTCACATTTATTCCTCATTCAAGAAGTTGGTGATTTAGTATTGGAAGAAGATCCAGAGACCCTGCAGTTATAAATCTCCTCCAGAAGGTTATTCCTCTCCTCCGCGGTGAAGAGGTGCCCTTGGAGGACGGCGGAGTGAGAAACTAATTAAGAATCAAGACCAAACTGACCTCCTGCTCATTTTAGTCAAAAACCATTTTCTGCTCCGCTGGGAGTTCATGCCAAGCTGGATATTGAGCCATTAAACTACAGGATAAGGATTATGAAGGGAAAAAAAAGGAACGTCCACATTTTGGCAAAGGAACAGAAAGGGAACGCGAGGATCCCCTGGAGTGGGCCGGTCATTTAACACATCTATTAACGGGTATGTAATAATTAATCAATTCAGGCCCTTCGGGCGGCCAAGCGTCTAGTCGGGAACGATGTAAATAGGGAATGAAGGCCCCGCCCTTTAATGCAAACCCCATTATACCCCGTTTTGACCATTGCGTCCATTTTAGGCCCATATATGGAGATATACGTATCTGCCTGACGAGCGGCCGAGCGTCTAGTCGGGGAGTGGCCTACTCGGGAACGGTGTCTGCTTGCCTGTGTCCATTTATGCCCATGTATGGATATATCTGTATCTGTCTCTCTGCGTCCATCTCCATATGTGGACATAAAGTCCATATATGGAGATCTCTGCATCTGTCTATCTGTGTCCCTGTCGCGCTCTGGAGATAGATTACGAGAGGAATCCATTTTCCTTCACGGTAATCCATCGATGTAAACGGAGGTTTTCATTTCCTGGTGACTACATCTCCCGAAGGATAATGGGAATTTGAGTTTTTTACATCAGTGCCTCAGACCTGCATGCTACGTTTCACAATACTGTAAGTCGGGTTTTGCAATCATCGGTTGGATTTGAAAACTCAACTTCAGTCGGGTACGGCAGTTACTGCGTTAATGATGTCCCCTGGACAGGCAGCCGTGCAGTCCAAAGACCACTCGCGTTTTCTTCTCCATTTAGACCGGGGAAGAAGCATCCGTGTCATTTTAGAATTTAGCGTTTGCTGTTTAAAAATCAAACCTCGGTTCGAAGTGAAGCGGTGAATTTTTATTCTATGTGTTCTAGAGCTATGAAATCTGTGCTCTATATCTATACATTCTGTGTTCTAGATCTATACTTTCTATGTGCTTTAGTTCTATATCTTTAGATTCTATGTGTTCTGAATGAATTAATGATTTTGTCTGGAGAGCCAAATTGTCATGAAGCTTGACCAATCCTCAATTCTTCATTCTGGACTGGATATGCACGGGACATGCACGGGACAGACAAAGCTATACCTTGGAAGCGGTTTTCACCGCTTCAAAAATAGCAGATTTACAGGTTCGCAGCTCGTCAAACCATAATGTTTAAATAAGTGTTTAAAATGTGCTACGGGATGAATCAAGGTTGCTGTGTAATGTATTAGGCGCCCCATGCTAGCATACTGCATGTTTTTTTAAAGATTTGTTATTTGGGGCTTTTTTCCTATCCTTTATTGAATAGGACAGGAGACTGACGGGGATGGGGGAGAGACGGGGAGTGGCATCAATGCCTATGTGGCAATGGCTATGTGGTATGCATCTAGACCGGTAGGCCATGTAGTGGGAGAAATATGTGAAAAAGGTGTTCACTTCCGGCAGAAAGCGTGAAAATTTGCACCTAGGGGTATTTTTGTGTGCTGAATTCAAAAATTGACGGTCCCAAGCACTTTTCTCTAATTCACTTTTCTCTAATTCACTTACCATACTAGGGAAAAAAGACCCCCCAAAAATCTTCTTTAAATAGCATGTGAGGGGTCTATCTATGGGGTTTTCATGATTCTGAATCCATTCCAAGCATTTGTTTTGCACAAAAAACATTCCTTGGGCAAGAAATGGACCCCACAAAACTATGGTTTAGTGATGAGTCATCACTTTTCACAGTTGTGTAGGGTCCATTTTTAGCCCAAGGAATGTTTTTCGTGCAAAACAAATGCTTGCAATTAGGGGTGTAACGATACATTTCAAAAGCGATTCGATACATATCACGATACATGGTTGACGATACGATACATGGACGATATTGGTTCATTCATGGTGATACGATACGATTCGATTCAATGATTTAAAATCGATATTGTAACTATTTAGCAAAGACATTAAATCTGTGTGAAAGGTGTGGATAGTGCAGGTTTTTAAGGGAAACATGTATTATTATGAATATGAATAAGTGAACAGAGATATCTTCCAAAATACATGGACATTGTATATTGACAAACCTGCACCTTGACATGAACACAGAGATTACACACATTTATCGATAGACCAGTGTAGCTATATGGAATGGAAAAGTAATTAAACCCCTCCTTTTAATTTTGTCTTCTTAAAAATGCTAAATACAATGCACAGGTAGGTAGTATCGATACAATCGATTCTTTACACTGCCGATTCGATACGATACAAAATAAAACGATACGATTCGATTTTAACTGTTTTCACTTCGATATACTTCGATTCTTTAAGTTAAAAACGATATTTCGATACAGTTACTATATCGTTACACCCCTACTTGCAATGGATTCAGAATCATGAAAACCCCCTAGATAGACCCCTCACATCCTACTTAAAGCAGATTTTTTTCTGGGTATTTTCCTCCTGTATAGAAAGTCGATGGGAGCCCAACTTGATTTGGCCACTGTGGGTATTTGCAGTGAGCAGATCATGGTAGATTTTTTTGTCCTGGCTAGTAGACCTAATTTCCTGTCAGAATCAGTTGAAAAACTAAATAATAACATTTTGTCCAACCTCTGCCTTAATTTTACTGGACTGTACTGCAGGTTTTACACAGAGAGAGGGACGGTGAATCACCCTCTCTTGCTCCAGGACCGGTAGGCCAGACTGGTGCCCCGCACACCGCAGGTTTTACACAGAGAGAGGGACGGTGAATCACCCTCTCTTGCTCCAGGACCGGTAGGCCAGGCTGGTGCCCCGCACACCGCAGGTTTTACACAGAGAGAGGGACGGTGAATCAACCTCTCTTGCTCCAGGACCGGTAGGCCAGGCTGGTACCCCGCATACCGCAGGTTTTACACAGAGAGAGGGACGGTGAATCAACCTCTCTTGCTCCAGGACCGGTAGGCCAGGCTGATGCCCCGCACACCGCAGGTTTTACACAGAGAGAGGGACGGTGAATCACCCTCTCTTGCTCCAGGACCGGTAGGCCAGGCTGGTGCCCCGCATACTGCAGGTTTTACACAGAGAGAGGGACGGTGAATCACCCTCTCTTGCTCCAGGACCGGTAGGCCAGGCTGGTACCCCGCACACCGCAGGTTTTACACAGAGAGAGGGACGGTGAATCAACCTCTCTTGCTCCAGGACCGGTAGGCCAGGCTGATGCCCCGCATACTGCAGGTTTTACACAGAGAGAGGGACGGTGAATCACCCTCTCTTGCTCCAGGACCAGTAGGCCAGGCTGGTGCCCCGCACACCGCAGGTTTTACACAGAGAGAGGGACGGTGAATCACCCTCTCTTGCTCCAGGACCGGTAGGCCAGGCTGGTGCCCCGCACACCGCAGGTTTTACACAGAGAGAGGGACGGTGAATCAACCTCTCTTGCTCCAGGACCGGTAGGCCAGGCTGGTACCCCGCATACTGCAGGTTTTACACAGAGAGAGGGACAGTGAATCACCCTCTCTTGCTCCAGGACCAGTAGGCCAGGCTGGTGCCCCGCACACCGCAGGTTTTACACAGAGAGAGGGACGGTGAATCACCCTCTCTTGCTCCAGGACCGGTAGGCCAGGCTGGTGCCCCGCACACCGCAGGTTTTACACAGAGAGAGGGACGGTGAATCACCCTCTCTTGCTCCAGGACCGGTAGGCCAGGCTGGTGCCCCGCACACCGCAGGTTTTACACAGAGAGAGGGACGGTGAATCAACCTCTCTTGCTCCAGGACCGGTAGGCCAGGCTGGTACCCCGCATACTGCAGGTTTTACACAGAGAGAGGGACGGTGAATCAACCTCTCTTGCTCCAGGACCGGTAGGCCAGGCTGATGCCCCGCATACCGCAGGTTTTACACAGAGAGAGGGACGGTGAATCACCCTCTCTTGCTCCAGGACCGGTAGGCCAGGCTGATGCCCCGCATACAGCAGGTTTTACACAGAGAGAGGGACGGTGAATCACCCTCTCTTGCTCCAGGACCGGTAGGCCAGGCTGGTACCCCGCATACTGCAGGTTTTACACAGAGAGAGGGACGGTGAATCAACCTCTCTTGCTCCAGGACCGGTAGGCCAGGCTGATGCCCCGCATACCGCAGGTTTTACACAGAGAGAGGGACGGTGAATCACCCTCTCTTGCTCCAGGACCGGTAGGCCAGGCTGATGCCCCGCATACAGCAGGTTTTACACAGAGAGAGGGACGGTGAATCACCCTCTCTTGCTCCAGGACCGGTAGGCCAGGCTGATGCCCCGCATACAGCAGGTTTTACACAGAGAGAGGGACGGTGAATCACCCTCTCTTGCTCCAGGACCGGTAGGCCAGGCTGATGCCCCGCATACAGCAGGTTTTACACAGAGAGAGGGACGGTGAATCAACCTCTCTTGCTCTAGGACCGGTAGGCCAGGCTGATGCCCCGCATACAGCAGGTTTTACACAGAGAGAGGGACGGTGAATCAACCTCTCTTGCTCCAGGACCGGTAGGCCAGGCTGATGCCCCGCATACAGCAGGTTTTACACAGAGAGAGGGACGGTGAATCACCCTCTCTTGCTCCAGGACCGGTAGGCCAGGCTGGTACCCCGCATACTGCAGGTTTTACACAGAGAGAGGGACGGTGAATCACCCTCTCTTGCTCCAGGACCGGTAGGCCAGGCTGGTACCCCGCATACAGCAGGTTTTACACAGAGAGAGGGACGGTGAATCAACCTCTCTTGCTCCAGGACCGGTAGGCCAGGCTGATGCCCCGCATACAGCAGGTTTTACACAGAGAGAGGGACGGTGAATCAACCTCTCTTGCTCTAGGACCGGTAGGCCAGGCTGATGCCCCGCATACAGCAGGTTTTACACAGAGAGAGGGACGGTGAATCAACCTCTCTTGCTCCAGGACCGGTAGGCCAGGCTGATGCCCCGCATACAGCAGGTTTTACACAGAGAGAGGGACGGTGAATCACCCTCTCTTGCTCCAGGACCGGTAGGCCAGGCTGGTACCCCGCATACTGCAGGTTTTACACAGAGAGAGGGACGGTGAATCACCCTCTCTTGCTCCAGGACCGGTAGGCCAGGCTGGTACCCCGCATACTGCAGGTTTTACACAGAGAGAGGGACGGTGAATCACCCTCTCTTGCTCCAGGACCGGTAGGCCAGGCTGGTACCCCGCATACTGCAGGTTTTACACAGAGAGAGGGACGGTGAATCACCCTCTCTTGCTCCAGGACCGGTAGGCCAGGCTGGTACCCCGCATACTGCAGGTTTTACACAGAGAGAGGGACGGTGAATCAACCTCTCTTGCTCCAGGACCGGTAGGCCAGGCTGGTACCCCGCATACTGCAGGTTTTACACAGAGAGAGGGACGGTGAATCAACCTCTCTTGCTCCAGGACCGGTAGGCCAGGCTGGTACCCCGCATACTGCAGGTTTTACACAGAGAGAGGGACGGTGAATCACCCTCTCTTGCTCCAGGACCAGTAGGCCAGGCTGGTACCCCGCATACTGCAGGTTTTACACAGAGAGAGGGACGGTGAATCACCCTCTCTTGCTCCAGGACCGGTAGGCCAGGCTGGTGCCCCGCATACTGCAGGTTTTACACAGAGAGAGGGACGGTGAATCAACCTCTCTTGCTCCAGGACCAGTAGGCCAGGCTGGTGCCCCTCATACAGCAGGTTTTACACAGAGAGAGGGACGGTGAATCACCCTCTCTTGCTCTAGGACCGGTAGGCCAGGCTGGTACCCCTCATACAGCAGGTTTTACACAGAGAGAGGGACGGTGAATCACCCTCTCTTGCTCTAGGACCAGTAGGCCAGGCTGGTGCCCCTCATACAGCAGGTTTTACACAGAGAGAGGGACGGTGAATCAACCTCTCTTGCTCCAGGACCAGTAGGCCAGGCTGGTACCCCTCATACAGCAGGTTTTACACAGAGAGAGGGACGGTGAATCACCCTCTCTTGCTCTAGGACCGGTAGGCCAGGCTGGTACCCCTCATACAGCAGGTTTTACACAGAGAGAGGGACGGTGAATCACCCTCTCTTGCTCTAGGACCAGTAGGCCAGGCTGGTGCCCCTCATACAGCAGGTTTTACACAGAGAGAGGGACGGTGAATCACCCTCTCTTGCTCTAGGACCGGTAGGCCAGGCTGGTACCCCTCATACAGCAGGTTTTACACAGAGAGAGGGACGGTGAATCACCCTCTCTTGCTCTAGGACCAGTAGGCCAGGCTGGTGCCCCTCATACAGCAGGTTTTACACAGAGAGAGGGACGGTGAATCACCCTCTCTTGCTCTAGGACCAGTAGGCCAGGCTGGTGCCCCTCATACAGCAGGTTTTACACAGAGAGAGGGACGGTGAATCACCCTCTCTTGCTCTAGGACCGGTAGGCCAGGCTGGTACCCCTCATACAGCAGGTTTTACACAGAGAGAGGGACGGTGAATCAACCTCTCTTGCTCTAGGACCAGTAGGCCAGGCTGGTGCCCCTCATACAGCAGGTTTTACACAGAGAGAGGGACGGTGAATCAACCTCTCTTGCTCTAGGACCAGTAGGCCAGGCTGGTGCCCCTCATACAGCAGGTTTTACACAGAGAGAGGGACGGTGAATCAACCTCTCTTGCTCCAGGACCAGTAGGCCAGGCTGGTGCCCCTCATACAGCAGGTTTTACACAGAGAGAGGGACGGTGAATCAACCTCTCTTGCTCCAGGACCGGTAGGCCAGGCTGGTACCCCTCATACTGCAGGTTTTACACAGAGAGAGGGACAGTGAATCAACCTCTCTTGCTCCAGGACCAGTAGGCCAGGCTGGTGCCCCTCATACAGCAGGTTTTACACAGAGAGAGGGACGGTGAATCAACCTCTCTTGCTCTAGGACCAGTAGGCCAGGCTGGTGCCCCTCATACAGCAGGTTTTACACAGAGAGAGGGACGGTGAATCAACCTCTCTTGCTCCAGGACCAGTAGGCCAGGCTGGTGCCCCTCATACAGCAGGTTTTACACAGAGAGAGGGACGGTGAATCAACCTCTCTTGCTCCAGGACCAGTAGACATTCCTGACAGCCACCCAGATTTAAAGCTATCCACTGGCTAAACGTTTAGTCAATAAAAAAAGAAGGATTTATGTGTAGAGAATACTGTTGTAAACACCTTAATTCATCTTAAAGGCCGCAATCCATAACTCCTCGAGTGAATGAAACCATACTTTGAAACAATCCGTACGGTAGAGTTTATTGTCATTGTCAGTTGAAAACCTTGTGCATTTTTCATTTTGAAAATGATTTAAACTAGTGAAAACAGCCGATCTACAAGTGTGCTTGTAGATCTGCTGTTTTCACTACTTTAGTGCGACGGCCTTGTACAATGAATCAGGGCTTTGCTTTGCGAAAGAACATACACATTTTAAACTTGGAGATTCGAGGTTTCAAACCGACAACGACGATATTAATGCAATATGACGTCTATGTCGGTTGGAAATATCATACTGTATGTCCAAAACGGTTACGTTTTCAGGATTCAAATTCAAAAAACATCAAAAATAGCAGATCTACACGCTCAATACGCATCACTTCACGCCAGGTTTTGAGCTTGCAGATCTGCTACTTTTGATGCTTTTGTGTGACGCTCTGGTATGATCAAGTGGGGTGTTAAATTACAAAAGAATATATATAATATATAAAAAATGGAGATCATCAAAATGGAGACCACTACTGGTTGACAACTGGTATTGCATGAAGGTCAAAGTGCGATATATCCTCTGTGTAAGCAAGCTGTCTGCTATACAGTATACAGTGTCGCCAACAGTAGAAATTGTGGTGCGATGCAAGTTCCGGGTAAGGTAGAACAGTGGTTCTGAACCTGTGGGTCAGGGTCCCCAAATTATTTTGGGGGGTACCCAGATGATTAACATGAAGTGCAACATTGTTTTCTCACTCAACTGTAAACAAACCAAAATAAAGTTTAAGTGTATAGAGGGTATCTGCACATTTCTAAAAGTGACAATTTAAGGTATTTTTTATCCTAATAAAAAATCCTAATTACTAATTAAACATTGACCAATGTGTCAAATATTAGAAGCAGAAATTGTGAAAATAGCAGATCTTGATCGGTAGACATGCTGTGAACATGTAGATCGGCTATTTTCACAATAGTTATACAAAATGTAATGCCTCGACTCTTAGTGCTCGTCCGGGTGGGGGGGTCCCCAGTTGAAATAGCATTATTTTGGGGGTTGCGGCCAGAAAAGGTTGAGAACCACTGGGGTAGAACTTAATGAGTACAGCTTTAACTCAAGCTTATTTTCTCTCTCTCTCTCTCTCTCTCTCTCTCTCTCTCTCTCTCTCTCTCTCTCTCTCTCTCTCTCTCTCTCTCTCTCTCTCTCTCTCTCTCTAAATATAGATATAGATATAGATATAGATTTGTAACAGAGGTGTTCCAAACCTCCCCACATGCAAGTCCAATATCTTAACCATTACTCCAAAGGGATAACCCTATGGAATGAGGGAGATACTAGACTTTTGAGGCTTCAGGCTGGGGCTGCGACTCTCTCCGCCACATACTGTATATATATAAGCTTTAAAAAACAAAAAAAATAACCCCCCCCACACCCCAAAGCAAATATTTGTGTTGTTCGTTGCAGTTTGAACACAATCAAGTTAAAACCTACCCACACCTTTGGCATGCTGGTGCACCACACAGCGTTCTTCCCACTGCAGAGAAAATAACTCAACTCAAAGTGGGTTTGTTGTGAGACTCTGCTCTGCACCGTCCGCGGGGAGGACATTTAAACAAAGATGAAATGAAGTCAGTCTGAGTTCTGTTCAGGTTCTTGCAGCGACGTTGGAACTATGGATTTATTGTGCTGTGAGTGGAAAAAACATTGTGAGAGCAATGTTTAGATGAAGAAATGCAATCCCACTTATTACCCGGCGACTAAATAAAATTAATAATTTGACTCAAAACTAAAAACAAAACAAAGTATTTCCTTGTTTACAGGCTGCTGAAAGTGTTCCACAAGTGTTGCGGATAGTCGGGATGCTATTTGTGCTTGTTGGCTCACAGCAAAGACTCTGCTAAATGGAACAGAGCCTCCTTAATTAGCATCGCTGGTAACACCTGTGAAGGCAGTAACATTTCACAATTATTCACGTCAATGTGACTGCCATGGAAAAGGTCCATTAATCCTTCCCTTGATCCCTCAGCAGTCATTTGTTCCTAGTTCTGACACCTGAATAATGTTCACTTCATTATTCAGTCTCAAAGTTCTTCCATCG
Organism: Nannobrachium achirus; assembly: GCF_963921795.1. Taxonomy (NCBI): domain Eukaryota; kingdom Metazoa; phylum Chordata; class Actinopteri; order Myctophiformes; family Myctophidae; genus Nannobrachium; species Nannobrachium achirus. The sequence goes on from NC_137823.1 coordinate 63,530,729, forward strand.
CAGGTGTTTTCCAAGATGGCCGTTGCCAAAGAGGGAGTGACAGCTTTGACAAGCAACTCCAGTCAGATAACAGTTTACAGTTTAGGCTTTTGGCAGACACTCTTCATCCAGAGGGATTTACATTATAAGCAAGATAAACACAAGGTAATTATATCAAATTGGTAGAGACAGTGTGCCTCAAGTAATCTACTGATGTTACTGGTTGACATTGGCACATTTCACCCATGTTTTTTTCATCTCACTCATGTCACTGTGTCTGCTGACTTCACTCAGCAACGAAATAAACTGAAAAATAAACACAAATAAAAATAAAACAATTCACAGGAGGCAAGCAGTGATCACCCCATGATGTGCACTGCAATGTAGTTTCAGATGCACTGCATTGCAGGTGCTTTTTGAGAGTGGAAAAATAAGTCACGTGTGACATGTGTGATGTGTGAAATCAGAGGTCTGATATTTCTGGATAACAGACCGCTCCGCTCTATAACAGACCGCTGTCTAATCAAAGACTCAGAACACCTGCTGCAGTCAAGATGCACTGTGTGAATCTTGTGCTGTAGCCAACTTGTCAGCCATGTAAACAAACACACAGCGACATTTACAACTGAAGGTTTGGGAACCAAATATCAACCCCTGAGGGACACCCGGTCAATTAACTACATTATTTAAGTGGTTTAAAGATGGTGTTATTTCATTTATTTGCTGCCATTCATTGTTCCTGCTGTCTCTGGTGTCTGTTAGTAATCAACGTGCGGAGCTTCCTGTTGGCTGCATGTTGTCGCCCTGCCGGGTGACCTTTCCTGTCACCTGTCACCTCGCTGCCGGGGGAACGACGAGGCCGCTACAAAACGCTGCTACGCGTCGTCGCGTCCCCCTAATCGAAAAGAAACGTCAGCTCTGCTCCTGCGCTGAGGGCTGGCAGCAAGGGGCGTCACAATTAAGGGGGAGGGAAGTGGGACTGAGTTACCAGGGCCCAAGGTGGAGGGGGCTTAATTATTTTATGCTTTAGCTGTTGAAAAATAGTAGATATACAAGCTCGCAGCGTGGCACCGAGTGCCAGTCATGAAAATGTGTCTTTATTTTTTTAAGCGAACATTTGTAACTTAAATGTTGCTTCTGGGGCGGTCCCTGGAACTAAATATTTTGAGATGGGGGTCCGTGGGCAAATACATATAATTTTGGGGGTCCTTCACGTGAAAAGATTTGAGAACCACTGACACAGACACATGTAAAAAAATGAGGCAGATTCTTGCAAAACACATTTTTGGACACTGCTCCTACAGATTTTGCCCTAAAATCACACAAAGCGGTACACAGTATCTCTACAGTCATGTCATCAACATGGATCTGTCCCATTTCCCATATTCCCTCCTGATTGGCTACCATTGCCTTCTACAGTTTATGTATGTGAACTGACGGTCGCTTATCTCTCGATTAGGGAGATAAGGTTCTCCTTATGAGATGGGGCCCTTCATTTAAAACGGACAGATTGAGTGCGACGTCCGCTTTTTTTAATTTGGCATCAGGGTGGGGGCGTGGGGGGGGGGGGATTCGGGGGGGGCTTAGCGACTGCTACTTTTAATGCAGTGACAGCAGCCACATAATGAGTCCTGAAGACTTGCTGATGCCTCTGAGTTGAAGAACGAACGGCCTCGCAGGAAATCACTGAAAAACTCCAGTTGCTCATTATCCACAAACACACTGCCAATAGCATGGAATGTGTACAGTACAGTACAGTACAGTACAGTAGAGTACAGTAGAGTACAGTAGAGTACAGTACAGTAGAGTACAGTAGAGTAGAGTAGAGTAGAGTAGAGTACAGTACAGTACAGTACAGTAGAGTAGAGTAGAGTAGAGTAGAGTAGAGTAGAGTACAGTACAGTACAGTACAGTACAGTACAGTAGAGTACAGTAGAGTAGAGTAGAGTAGAGTACAGTACAGTACAGTACAGTACAGTAGAGTACAGTAGAGTACAGTACAGTAGAGTAGAGTAGAGTACAGTAGAGTAGAGTAGAGTACAGTACAGTACAGTAGAGTACAGTAGAGTAGAGTAGAGTAGAGTAGAGTACAGTAGAGTAGAGTACAGTAGAGTAGAGTACAGTAGAGTAGAGTAGAGTAGAGTAGAGTAGAGTACAGTACAGTACAGTACAGTACAGTAGAGTACAGTACAGTACAGTACAGTAGAGTAGAGTAGAGTAGAGTAGAGTAGAGTAGAGTACAGTAGAGTACAGTACAGTACAGTACAGTACAGTAGAGTACAGTACAGTACAGTACAGTACAGTACAGTACAGTAGAGTAGAGTAGAGTAGAGTAGAGTAGAGTACAGTACAGTACAGTAGAGTAGAGTAGAGTAGAGTACAGTACAGTACAGTACAGTACAGTACAGTAGAGTAGAGTACAGTACAGTACAGTACAGTACAGTACAGTAGAGTAGAGTAGAGTAGAGTAGAGTACAGTACAGTACAGTACAGTACAGTACAGTACAGTACAGTAGAGTAGAGTACAGTACAGTACAGTACAGTAGAGTAGAGTAGAGTAGAGTAGAGTAGAGTACAGTACAGTACAGTACAGTACAGTACAGTACAGTAGAGTAGAGTAGAGTAGAGTAGAGTACAGTAGAGTAGAGTAGAGTAGAGTAGAGTAGAGTACAGTACAGTAGAGTAGAGTAGAGTAGAGTAGAGTAGAGTAGAGTAGAGTAGAGTACAGTACAGTAGAGTAGAGTAGAGTAGAGTAGAGTAGAGTACAGTACAGTACAGTAGAGTAGAGTAGAGTAGAGTACAGTACAGTACAGTACAGTACAGTACAGTACAGTACAGTAGAGTAGAGTAGAGTACAGTACAGTACAGTAGAGTACAGTACAGTACAGTAGAGTACAGTAGAGTACAGTACAGTACAGTACAGTACAGTACAGTACAGTACAGTAGAGTAGAGTAGAGTAGAGTAGAGTAGAGTACAGTACAGTACAGTACAGTACAGTACAGTACAGTAGAGTACAGTACAGTACAGTACAGTACAGTACAGTAGAGTACAGTAGAGTACAGTAGAGTAGAGTACAGTACAGTACAGTAGAGTACAGTAGAGTACAGTAGAGTACAGTACAGTAGAGTACAGTAGAGTACAGTAGAGTACAGTAGAGTACAGTACAGTAGAGTACAGTAGAGTACAGTACAGTACAGTACAGTACAGTAGAGTACAGTAGAGTACAGTACAGTACAGTACAGTACAGTAGAGTACAGTAGAGTACAGTACAGTAGAGTACAGTAGAGTAGAGTAGAGTAGAGTAGAGTACAGTACAGTAGAGTACAGTACAGTACAGTAGAGTACAGTACAGTACAGTACAGTAGAGTAGAGTAGAGTACAGTACAGTACAGTACAGTACAGTACAGTAGAGTACAGTACAGTAGAGTACAGTAGAGTACAGTACAGTACAGTAGAGTAGAGTAGAGTAGAGTAGAGTAGAGTACAGTACAGTACAGTACAGTACAGTACAGTAGAGTACAGTAGAGTAGAGTAGAGTAGAGTAGAGTAGAGTAGAGTACAGTACAGTACAGTACAGTACAGTACAGTACAGTAGAGTACAGTACAGTACAGTACAGTACAGTACAGTACAGTACAGTAGAGTAGAGTAGAGTAGAGTACAGTACAGTAGAGTACAGTACAGTACAGTACAGTACAGTACAGTAGAGTACAGTACAGTACAGTACAGTACAGTACAGTACAGCAGGGATACTCAAACGTCTGAGGCCACATTACAAAAATGTCAAGGGAGTTGATAAAATTACATTACTTGATAACTACTCTCTTTTATTTGCTTTATTTCCACATAACTTAAGACAAGTGCAATGTGCATTATTTTATGGCTTGGAATTACATTTATATTCTGTCAATGACACAATTTGTAATCAAAGTAATTTGCTACATGTTCTCTCTTTTTTAATAATTCTGTGCAATTAGCATATTCCACACAAACACAAATGTACATCTGTCTGCTATTTGTCTGGGTTGATATCTGTCTGCCTGCTATCAAGTGGGATAACAACATTAAAGATACTGTAGCTGAGCACATCTCTCTTTCAATTGCTTCACAATGTTATTTACACACAAATGGCTTTTTACAGAAAATAAACTTAAATAGCTATGGCTAAGGAAAATCAAATAGAATCAAACAATCTACTTGAAATAGATTACCCAGACTGTTTAGCCACCAAATGGCTAATGGTGCAGTTGTTAAGTAGAGCTATACAGGCCGGAGTTTTGAGTATCAGCAGTACAGCAGTACAGTACAGTACAGTACAGTACAGTACAGTACAGTACAGTACAGTACAGTACAGTAGAGCTGGACGGTAGCTTCTACTGCATTTCAATTGCTTCCTGGAAGCAATTTAACCATTATTTTATCAGTAGTGCTTTTGAAGCCGGACGGGACCGGACGCTGTCAGGCCAATATATTTCCCACATGCACACGCAGGAACGGCACAGACAGAACAGTGCATACTAGAACCATAGAGTTATTAGGCTATAGGAGTGACGACGCACCATAGCCGATCTGATCAAATGGATATTTGCACAACAAGTTTACCAGGTTTACCAGTGAGTGGTGGGCTTGCACGTCAACCATAGATTCACAAGTCTATTCATAATGGACAGGCTACTTAAACACCTACTGTAGGTTTCCAGCAGTGACTGTGTGCGTTGTGCGTGCGTCCTCATAGGCTACATGGCTCCATTACTGTGGTAGGAACTGTTTGAGATTCGTTCAAAGCAACCTTTTAGTTTCTCTACTGCAGCGCAGTATTTTCTCCATGCGTACATGTAGGCGCACGGCCGCACGCACACATCTCAAGGCTCGCGTGCACGTGACATCAATAAATGACCGCCCGCCCTGAAAAGAAAACGTCAAAGCACGAATGTATTTTACTATGTCAAAATAGCAGACCTACCAGCTCAAAGTGCGGCACCGAGTGCTGTGCTGCGAGCTTGTAGGTCGAGCTTGTAGGTCTTTTGAAAATGTGTGAATTCTTTTGCTAATCTTTGAATATATATCTTTTTAAAAGCTAACTCAAATATTTACTTCTGGGGGGTACCTAGAACCATGTATTTGGAGATGGGGGTCCGCAGCCAAATGCATGTCATTTTGGGGGCGCTTGACATGTAAAAGTTTGAGAACTTCTGATTTAGAAGAAGGATTTAGAAGAAATAATCGATTAAACAATATTCAAAGACTCGACCGGGCACCTAGTGCCACGCTGTGGGCTTGTATATCTGCTATTTTTTTAACCCATTTTGTGCCATTAAACTTCTGGGCTGAAGGGGGCGCTGGTGCCGTGTTTCTCTCCCATAGGCCACCGCTCTTATTTTGAAGAGCCGTGACAAAAATACGGTTTTACTTTTTCTGTCCTCAACCGATTTTGCCATGAAAAATGCCAGCCTTGGGATCAAATTCTCTTGCGCAGACACTAAATGGTAAATGGTGCATTTATATAGCGCTTTTTATCCAAAGCGCTTTACAGAGATTGTGCATTACATTCACCCATTCACACACACATTCATACACACATTCATACACCGGTGGCGGAGGAAACCATGCAAGGCACCAACCTGCTCACCGGGAGCAATTAGGGGTTCAGAGTCTTGCCCAAGGACCCTTCGACATTAACTCAGAGGGAGCCCGGATTTGAACTGGGAACCCTTCGGGAACCCTTCGTGCTCTAATAACGGTTTCTCTACCCCTGAGCTATGCCACCCCACACTACAGTGAGTCAAATCAAGTTTACTGTATTTACATTATGTATCCCGTGATCTTCGGGATATGCTTTAATAGTTAAAGCATAAAATAATGGTTCAAGTAATCAAATCCATGCCGTTACGCCACACCTCCAGTAGTCCTATTGCCTTGATTATGCTTAGTTCAGTGTGGTATTAAGCAGCGAAAATAGCCCACCTCAAAGAGGTCTGATATTTTCAATTTTCTATTTTCGATATTCACCAAAAGGCCCCTTTAGAAATGTCAGCCCCTGCCTCTCTAACATTCTCTGCACGTCCCTGCAGAGCAAACACTGTAAAGCAGGCCAATTAAAACAGCCTACAGCGTGGGCGGGGCATTGAGGTGGGGGGGGGGGGGGATCTGTAATGACCATCCATCCACGGCTGCTTCTCTTACACACCAACATCTGGACTGTTAACTTTTTTACAACAAGGGTTCATATTTTAGATTGTAATTAGAGAAAAGAAAAGATGAGTGTTGATATGTTTTCATTTACTCCTTTCTATCAGGTTTAGCCATTAATTAGCTATTTTGATTTCAGTGGGTGCATGGGGGGGCATGCGTACAAATGGCTAAATGTGTATTTTTAGACTCTATAAGCTGGTGATTTCTTTACACTACTACCGTAGCTCCCATAATAAGTCACATCTGCCCATTAAGGACTGGAGTGTATCTTGGGAATTGGCTTATTGTGTCTAAAAAAAAGACATATTTAACCACTTGTACGCATGTCCACCACACACTGAAATCAAAATTGTTAAAATCGCTAAAACGATAGAAAGCAGTATAATGAAAACATTTTAACACTCATCATTTCTTTTCTCTAATTACACTGGAAATGCATTGCCTACAGCAGGGGTTCTCAACCTTTTCAGGCCGCGACCCCCAAAAATAAATAATCATATTTTAACCCCCCCCCCCCCCACCCTGACGAGCACTAAGAGTTGAGGCATTACATTTTGGATAACACTGTTCTATTGTGAAAATAGCAGATCTACATGCTCACAACGCCTCGCAACTATTTTCACATTTTCTACCGTCAATATTTGACAATTTGGGCAATTGTCATTTCAGAGGCATTCAAAAGTCCTTAAATTGTCACTTTAGAAATGTGCAGATCTCCTCTATACACTTAAACTTTATGTTGCTTTGTTTACCGTTGAGTGAGAAAACAATGTTGCACATTAAGTTAATCATCTGGGGACCCACAGGTTGAGAACCACTGGCCTACAGATCCACATGTATCCCTCTTTTCACCCAGTGTCAATCGCTCCTCTCTTTCCTTTCCTCTCTCTCTCTCTCTCTCTCTTTCTCTCTCTCTCTCTCTCTCCCCCCCCCCCCCCCTCCCCCCCCTCTCTCTCTGTGTTGATCATCTGTCATTGGCTGGGTGCTCCTGGGAGCAGCTAATTGCACCTCTTGCACTCCTCCGTGACGGGATGGCAGAGCTGCCGATGGAGGCTCGCTGCTCACTGCCAAGCAGATCAATGATGGGACCACGTTGCTAAGCAGGGCCGCACCGAGCCGCCTCCGCCCGCACCGAGCCGCACCGAGCCTCCGCCCGCCTGCCTGGCTGACGTTGCTAAGCAGGGCCCTGAGCCGCCTGCCTGCCTGCCTGCCTGGCTGCTCCATGCATCCAGGGGCGTCACACCAAACTCTGGGCCCTGGGTACAAGGATTCACTCACATTTTGTGCTTTAACTATTGAAAAATAGCAGATATACAAGCTCACAGCGCGGTGCGCTGTGAGCTTGTATATCTGCTATTTTTCAATAGCTAAAGTATAAAATAATTAAGGCCCCTCCAGGCCTCCACCTTGGGCCCTGGTAACTCATTCCCCCCCTGCTACATTTACTGCTACATTGAGGAATTAAGGATGTCTTAAACTGAAGTAGCTTACCTTTGCGATGTTATAGAAAAAAATCCATCCATTATTTCCAAATGCAATCTTTTGTAAAATACAGTCATATTTGTCATCTGTCAAAACAGCCGGCTGGGTGCAGCCATTTGCAGTGAACGAGGCTCGCCAATGTCCCTCGCCTGCGCCAGTAGTTTAGAACATAGAAATAGAGAAACTAGATCCAGCCATAGAAAACGGCCAGGAAAGTGATTCCGCCTTTGAGACCAGCGTTACGGGAGCTGCTGCTACTGTACCCACCCGCGACCACCCCTCATCTGCTTGCAGTGCTCAGACAGGGTAAAGAACGAACGAACGCTCGTTCATGGCAATGCGCTACTTGAAGAATCGGGAAACTCAAACCAACAAGTATTTCAGGATGCAGATCACGGCTACAGGAAGAATCGCCTCCTCCATAATGTGGCGACTGCCAATTATCACAGACACTGAACAGAATGTAACCAATGCCTTACTGCAGCTCCTGGCTCGGGCATTCCTGCAATCTGCCACCCTGGCCACAATATGCCATGTGACTGGCATGAACCTGTAGACACCGGAAGTGGCGGAAGAGCTGCGGTTAACGGAAGTTATATATGTTATGCGTTGCAGTCTGTTTACATACGCTAGCGAAACATACCTAAATAGATTGTTGTAGCTCTTAACAGTTCTACTGACAGATTTATTATTTATGTATTTGTGCTGGTGCCAGCAAAAAGTAGCTTACCTTTGCAATGTTATAGAAAATTATCTATGGATGATTTCCCAAAATAATCGTTTTCAATGAACACATATACATGTACTGTAGCCAAACTGACGGCAGGGGGCTGCCTTATGTAAGAAATGGATGTGAAATGGCCCTCCTCTCTTTCCGTCGTTCAGAGCATAGAAATGCATGATCTAGATCAGGTAACAGAGAACAGCCAGGGAGTGAATTGGACATCCATTGATGTTTACGTGTGGTGGAGATTTGAAAGCAGCATTACGTGAGATGTTTTTACTGTACACACCCGTGCGACCCCTCATCAGCTTGCAGTGCTCAAACAAGGTAAAAGAACGGCCGTTCGTATTGGCAATGCGCCGCCGTCAGAATTGGGACGAGCGTAAACCTTCGAAGCGGTAAAAGAGTTAATAGGTGTCCTTTGTCATGCAGAATCCATGTTTTTGCTTGGATATTGTTTATTACGAGCACAACCGAAGGGTCGGGAGAAGTAGACAGTTTTTTTTTTCGCCAGCGGGGAATACGCCACACTGTGAAAAAACTATAACATCCGGTGAAATTCTCCCGGTGGAAGTAGCATCGTTTGTACCGTTTCAGCCTCACGTCGTAACCAGGCTTTTCTCTTTGCAGATGAGTAAGCCTGGCTACGCGAGGCTGGCAATCTGCAGGCCTCTCACACAGCTAATTTATGGACATTACCGAGGCTTGTACACCTCACATACACACACACATACAAACACACACACACACACACACACACACACACACACACACACACACACACACACACACACACACACACACACACACACACACACACACACACTACTACGCGCTGCACAGAGGGGGGCCCCGGCTGGTGTCATCTCAAATTGAAGTGCTCCGTCAAGCAGGGCCTGGTGTGGGGGAGAGAGAGAGAGAGAGCAGCCCTTTCAGCATAATCTCCTCCCGTCGGTAATAAAGACATCCAAGCTGGAGAAAACAGGGGCTTTGGGTGGTTTGGAAGTTATGAGCTGCAGCCGCGTTGCTGGCCCACTTTAAGCTGCCCTGAGGGCAGCCATGGGTATAAACACACCAACCAACCAACAAACAGTAAAAGTATCAATGCTGAAATGTAGAAATACCGCTATAAGTAAAAGTCTGTAATTCAAAAATAGCAGATCTACAAGCTCACAGCACGGCACTCGGTGCCGTGTGTGAGCTTGTAGAGCTGCTATTTTTCAGTATTTAAAGATCCCTGTATGCGGTGTTGCCATGTCTTGCTTGTTAAGCGATACATTTGGGCAAGTTATTTTTAGATGTGGTTTGCTGTTATTATATTGTTTTTTGATATACCACTGCATTGTCTGAAGGATGCCAAACAAAAACAAATTTTACTCTTATGTACCTGTACAAAAGACGTAACAATAAAGTACAACCTTGAACCTTGTATTCGTAGACCTGGTTGCTTGTTTCTCTCACATATAATCTGGCAACACTGGTCTTCCTGTTCTGTTCCTGAAACACAAAACAACAAGTTGAACTGGTCAAATCAGAAAGTCCAACTGTAGGACTCATTGTGTCAATCTGTCAATCTGTAGCCTTGATACAAGACTGTCTAATAATCTAAAGTTAGCATGGCTTTAATTTCAACTAATTAAAAACTCAGGACAATGGATGAATCAGGATTCTGATGTTGTTTGGAGGTTGGCATGTTGGGGCGACTGAATCTGTTGGTGAGTTTTGAGCCTTTATAATCTTTTATATACAGTATTATCACCTGCCTGGCCGCCGTGCCATTTAATGTTGTTATCATTAAATGTGCGGCTAGCTGCCGTTGTTTGGTTGTTGTGATGTGGGTTCAGAATCAGAAGCAAGGCTGGTCGGTGTTGTTTGTTGTGATTTGATTTGATGATGTGTGTGGCTTCCTGGCAGGCAGGCTGTCTGTCTGTGCATCATCGGTATGTTCTGCTATGCTTTCACAAATCATTTTGTATACCGTACAAACAGATTCATGTATATACTGTACAAACAGATTCATGTATACTGTACAAACAGATTCATGTATATACTGTACAAACAGATTCATGTATACTGTACAAACAGATTCATGTATATACTGTACAAACAGATTCGTGTATACTGTACAAACAGATTCATGTATATACTGTACAAACAGATTCATGTATACTGTACAAACAGATTCATGTATACTGTACAAACAGATTCATGTATACTGTACAAACAGATTCATGTATACTGTACAAACAGATTCATGTTTACCCCCCACAGTGTTGATTTTGTCGACTAAAACTATGACGAAAAATGTTCGTCGACTACGTTTTTTTCACTGGCGAAAACTAAATAAAAATTAAACTATGATGACTAAAATTAAGACTAAATAATATTGACAATTTCGTTGACAAAATACAAACTAGACTAAAACGTTAGGGAGGGACTAGTGGAGAAGTGTCATTTTATGTTTGGTTGCTCTCAGGTGTTGCACTCTGAAAATAGCAGATCTACAAGCTCACAGCGTCGCAGTGCAACGTGTTGTGAGCTTGTAGATCTGCTATTTTCAGCACGCAACCAAGTGTAAAATCAGTCATTACGATGCCACCAAAATACATTTTATGATATTTAGTCGACTAAAATTAGACTAAAACTAAAACTTTTCAGGTGACAAAATTATGACTAAAACTAAAAGACATTTTATTAAAAAGACTATGACTAAAACTAAATAAAAATGTGCTGTCAAAAACAACACTGATCCCCCACACACATCCCTCTGACCGCTTATCTGGATCCGGGTTGCGGGGGCAACAGTTCCAGCAGCGAGCTGCAGACTTCAATATATAGAACTCACATTAACTCACTATAGTATTTATGACACCACACACACCCACGGGCACAAACACAAACACACACACACACACACACACACACACACACACACACACACACACACACACACACACACACACAGACAAAACACACACCCAGAGAGAATGGGGAAGATATTAAGCCTGCTTTTAAAAGATAATAGAGATGGTGGCATTTTTTTCCACAGAGTCAGAGACCATATTGAATGTGTGCTTGGTACAGTGATAGAGACCATATTGAATGTGTGCTTGGTACAGTGATAGGAGACCATATTGAATGTGTGCTTGGTACAGTGATAGAGACCATATTGAATGTGTGCTTGGTACAGTGATAGAGACCATATTGAATGTGTGCTGCTTGGTACAGTGATAGAGACCATATTGAATGTGTGCTTGGTACAGTGATAGAGACCATATTGAATGTGTGCTGCTTGGTACAGTGATAGAGACCATATTGAATGTGTGCTTGGTACAGTGATAGAGACCATATTGAATGTGTGCTGCTTGGTACAGTGATAGAGACCATATTGAATGTGTGCTGCTTGGTACAGTGATAGGAGACCATATTGAATGTGTGCTGCTTGGTACAGTGATAGGAGACCATATTGAATGTGTGCTTGGTACAGTGATAGAGACCATATTGAATGTGTGCTTGGTACAGTGATAGGAGACCATATTGAATGTGTGCTTGGTACAGTGATAGGAGACCATATTGAATGTGTGCTTGGTACAGTGATAGGAGACCATATTGAATGTGTGCTGCTTGGTACAGTGATAGGAGACCATATTGAATGTGTGCTTGGTACAGTGATAGGAGACCATATTGAATGTGTGCTTGGTACAGTGATAGGAGACCATATTGAATGTGTGCTTGGTACAGTGATAGGAGACCATATTGAATGTGTGCTTGGTACAGTGATAGGAGACCATATTGAATGTGTGCTTGGTACAGTGATAGAGACCATATTGAATGTGTGCTTGGTACAGTGATAGGAGACCATATTGAATGTGTGCTTGGTACAGTGATAGAGACCATATTGAATGTGTGCTTGGTACAGTGATAGGAGACCATATTGAATGTGTGCTTGGTACAGTGATAGGAGACCATATTGAATGTGTGCTTGGTACAGTGATAGAGACCATATTGAATGTGTGCTTGGTACAGTGATAGAGACCATATTGAATGTGTGCTTGGTACAGTGATAGGAGACCATATTGAATGTGTGCTTGGTACAGTGATAGAGACCATATTGAATGTGTGCTTGGTACAGTGATAGGAGACCATATTGAATGTGTGCTGCTTGGTACAGTGATAGGAGACCATATTGAATGTGTGCTGCTTGGTACAGTGATAGAGACCATATTGAATGTGTGCTTGGTACAGTGATAGAGACCATATTGAATGTGTGCTTGGTACAGTGATAGAGACCATATTGAATGTGTGCTTGGTACAGTGATAGAGACCATATTGAATGTGTGCTGCTTGGTACAGTGATAGAGACCATATTGAATGTGTGCTTGGTACAGTGATAGGAGACCATATTGAATGTGTGCTTGGTACAGTGATAGAGACCGTATTGAATGTGTGCTTGGTACAGTGATAGGAGACCATATTGAATGTGTGCTGCTTGGTACAGTGATAGGAGACCATATTGAATGTGTGCTTGGTACAGTGATAGAGACCATATTGAATGTGTGCTTGGTACAGTGATAGGAGACCATATTGAATGTGTGCTTGGTACAGTGATAGGAGACCATATTGAATGTGTGCTTGGTACAGTGATAGAGACCATATTGAATGTGTGCTTGGTACAGTGATAGAGACCATATTGAATGTGTGCTTGGTACAGTGATAGAGACCATATTGAATGTGTGCTTGGTACAGTGATAGAGACCATATTGAATGTGTGCTTGGTACAGTGATAGAGACCATATTGAATGTGTGCTTGGTACAGTGATAGGAGACCATATTGAATGTGTGCTTGGTACAGTGATAGAGACCATATTGAATGTGTGCTTGGTACAGTGATAGGAGACCATATTGAATGTGTGCTTGGTACAGTGATAGAGACCGTATTGAATGTGTGCTTGGTACAGTGATAGGAGACCATATTGAATGTGTGCTTGGTACAGTGATAGGAGACCATATTGAATGTGTGCTTGGTACAGTGATAGAGACCATATTGAATGTGTGCTTGGTACAGTGATAGGAGACCATATTGAATGTGTGCTGCTTGGTACAGTGATAGGAGACCATATTGAATGTGTGCTTGGTACAGTGATAGAGACCATATTGAATGTGTGCTTGGTACAGTGATAGGAGACCATATTGAATGTGTGCTTGGTACAGTGATAGGAGACCATATTGAATGTGTGCTTGGTACAGTGATAGAGACCATATTGAATGTGTGCTTGGTACAGTGATAGGAGACCATATTGAATGTGTGCTTGGTACAGTGATAGAGACCATATTGAATGTGTGCTTGGTACAGTGATAGAGACCATATTGAATGTGTGCTGCTTGGTACAGTGATAGGAGACCATATTGAATGTGTGCTTGGTACAGTGATAGAGACCATATTGAATGTGTGCTTGGTACAGTGATAGGAGACCATATTGAATGTGTGCTTGGTACAGTGATAGAGACCATATTGAATGTGTGCTTGGTACAGTGATAGGAGACCATATTGAATGTGTGCTTGGTACAGTGATAGAGACCATATTGAATGTGTGCTTGGTACAGTGATAGGAGACCATATTGAATGTGTGCTTGGTACAGTGATAGGAGACCATATTGAATGTGTGCTTGGTACAGTGATAGGAGACCATATTGAATGTGTGCTTGGTACAGTGATAGGAGACCATATTGAATGTGTGCTTGGTACAGTGATAGAGACCATATTGAATGTGTGCTTGGTACAGTGATAGAGACCATATTGAATGTGTGCTTGGTACAGTGATAGGAGACCATATTGAATGTGTGCTTGGTACAGTGATAGAGACCATATTGAATGTGTGCTTGGTACAGTGATAGGAGACCATATTGAATGTGTGCTTGGTACAGTGATAGAGACCATATTGAATGTGTGCTTGGTACAGTGATAGGAGACCATATTGAATGTGTGCTTGGTACAGTGATAGGAGACCATATTGAATGTGTGCTTGGTACAGTGATAGAGACCATATTGAATGTGTGCTTGGTACAGTGATAGAGACCATATTGAATGTGTGCTTGGTACAGTGATAGGAGACCATATTGAATGTGTGCTTGGTACAGTGATAGAGACCATATTGAATGTGTGCTTGGTACAGTGATAGGAGACCATATTGAATGTGTGCTGCTTGGTACAGTGATAGGAGACCATATTGAATGTGTGCTGCTTGGTACAGTGATAGAGACCATATTGAATGTGTGCTTGGTACAGTGATAGAGACCATATTGAATGTGTGCTTGGTACAGTGATAGAGACCATATTGAATGTGTGCTTGGTACAGTGATAGAGACCATATTGAATGTGTGCTGCTTGGTACAGTGATAGAGACCATATTGAATGTGTGCTTGGTACAGTGATAGGAGACCATATTGAATGTGTGCTTGGTACAGTGATAGAGACCGTATTGAATGTGTGCTTGGTACAGTGATAGGACACCATATTGAATGTGTGCTTGGTACAGTGATAGGAGACCATATTGAATGTGTGCTTGGTACAGTGATAGGAGACCATATTGAATGTGTGCTTGGTACAGTGATAGGAGACCATATTGAATGTGTGCTTGGTACAGTGATAGAGACCATATTGAATGTGTGCTTGGTACAGTGATAGAGACCATATTGAATGTGTGCTTGGTACAGTGATAGGAGACCATATTGAATGTGTGCTTGGTACAGTGATAGAGACCATATTGAATGTGTGCTTGGTACAGTGATAGGAGACCATATTGAATGTGTGCTGCTTGGTACAGTGATAGGAGACCATATTGAATGTGTGCTGCTTGGTACAGTGATAGAGACCATATTGAATGTGTGCTTGGTACAGTGATAGAGACCATATTGAATGTGTGCTTGGTACAGTGATAGAGACCATATTGAATGTGTGCTTGGTACAGTGATAGAGACCATATTGAATGTGTGCTTGGTACAGTGATAGAGACCATATTGAATGTGTGCTGCTTGGTACAGTGATAGAGACCATATTGAATGTGTGCTTGGTACAGTGATAGAGACCATATTGAATGTGTGCTTGGTACAGTGATAGAGACCATATTGAATGTGTGCTGCTTGGTACAGTGATAGAGACCATATTGAATGTGTGCTTGGTACAGTGATAGGAGACCATATTGAATGTGTGCTTGGTACAGTGATAGAGACCGTATTGAGTGTGTGCTTGGTACAGTGATAGGAGACCATATTGAATGTGTGCTTGGTACAGTGATAGGAGACCATATTGAATGTGTGCTTGGTACAGTGATAGGAGACCATATTGAATGTGTGCTTGGTACAGTGATAGGAGACCATATTGAATGTGTGCTTGGTACAGTGATAGAGACCATATTGAATGTGTGCTTGGTACAGTGATAGAGACCATATTGAATGTGTGCTTGGTACAGTGATAGGAGACCATATTGAATGTGTGCTTGGTACAGTGATAGAGACCATATTGAATGTGTGCTTGGTACAGTGATAGGAGACCATATTGAATGTGTGCTGCTTGGTACAGTGATAGGAGACCATATTGAATGTGTGCTGCTTGGTACAGTGATAGAGACCATATTGAATGTGTGCTTGGTACAGTGATAGAGACCATATTGAATGTGTGCTTGGTACAGTGATAGAGACCATATTGAATGTGTGCTTGGTACAGTGATAGAGACCATATTGAATGTGTGCTGCTTGGTACAGTGATAGAGACCATATTGAATGTGTGCTTGGTACAGTGATAGGAGACCATATTGAATGTGTGCTTGGTACAGTGATAGAGACCGTATTGAATGTGTGCTTGGTACAGTGATAGGAGACCATATTGAATGTGTGCTTGGTACAGTGATAGGAGACCATATTGAATGTGTGCTGCTTGGTACAGTGATAGAGACCATATTGAATGTGTGCTGCTTGGTACAGTGATAGAGACCGTATTGAATGTGTGCTTGGTACAGTGATAGGAGACCATATTGAATGTGTGCTTGGTACAGTGATAGAGACCATATTGAATGTGTGCTTGGTACAGTGATAGAGACCATATTGAATGTGTGCTTGGTACAGTGATAGAGACCGTATTGAATGTGTGCTTGGTACAGTGATAGGAGACCATATTGAATGTGTGCTTGGTACAGTGATAGAGACCATATTGAATGTGTGCTTGGTACAGTGATAGAGACCATATTGAATGTGTGCTTGGTACAGTGATAGGAGACCATATTGAATGTGTGCTTGGTACAGTGATAGGAGACCATATTGAATGTGTGCTTGGTACAGTGATAGGAGACCATATTGAATGTGTGCTTGGTACAGTGATAGGAGACCATATTGAATGTGTGCTTGGTACAGTGATAGGAGACCGTATTGAATGTGTGCTTGGTACAGTGATAGAGACCATATTGAATGTGTGCTTGGTACAGTGATAGAGACCATATTGAATGTGTGCTTGGTACAGTGATAGGAGACCATATTGAATGTGTGCTTGGTACAGTGATAGGAGACCATATTGAATGTGTGCTTGGTACAGTGATAGAGACCATATTGAATGTGTGCTTGGTACAGTGATAGGAGACCATATTGAATGTGTGCTTGGTACAGTCATAGAGACCATATTGAATGTGTGCTGCTTGGTACAGTGATAGAGACCATATTGAATGTGTGCTTGGTACAGTGATAGGAGACCATATTGAATGTGTGCTTGGTACAGTGATAGGAGACCATATTGAATGTGTGCTTGGTACAGTGATAGAGACCATATTGAATGTGTGCTTGGTACAGTGATAGAGACCATATTGAATGTGTGCTTGGTACAGTGATAGGAGACCATATTGAATGTGTGCTTGGTACAGTGATAGAGACCATATTGAATGTGTGCTTGGTACAGTGATAGGAGACCATATTGAATGTGTGCTTGGTACAGTGATAGAGACCATATTGAATGTGTGCTGCTTGGTACAGTGATAGAGACCATATTGAATGTGTGCTTGGTACAGTGATAGAGACCATATTGAATGTGTGCTGCTTGGTACAGTGATAGGAGACCATATTGAATATAGGAGACCGTGTGTCTGAGTGGTCTGTAGGCAGCAGAAACAGGTCACAGATGTATTCAGGAGCTTAGCCGTTGTGAGCCCATTGAAAGGGGGAAAGCATCCGTGTCATTATCTGTAGATCGTCTGTTATTTGTGCCACGTATCGTACGATGAAGTACTGTGAACTAGGAATGGGACAATACGCGATATCATCGTTTATCGTGATGAAAAACACTCGCGATAATCGTATCGTGGAGATTTAATTCATTGTGATATCGTCCTCCGTCATGCACTGTGTTTCGTTGGCCTGAAAACGTTGAAGACCCCTGCCCTATACAAGTAGTACGTTGAATTAAACGTAATAACCTTGTGGGAAGTTGAATGTGTGCATGCGTATGTGCGCGTGTGCGTGCACGCACATTACAATCCTGGCAAGATGCAAAACACCTCAGAATCTCTCTCTCTCTCTCTCTCTCTCTCTCTCTCTCTCTCTCTCTCTCTCTCATACACTCTTCTCCCCGCACGAAACTTACAGCAAAAGGCTGTCATTATCGATGCCTAATTAGGCTTTGACTTTCTCATCAGCTCCGAACCTAATCAAGTAGAAAATGCATAATTCAAAATCATCTTTTTTTCTGAGCAAAGTTCAAACTCCATTCATGTCTGCTAATAAGTGAGTCGACAGGCTGATGTGCTCCTTAATTATCTTCTTGCTTGAACGTCTCTTCTTCTCCCCCCCCCCCCCCCCCCCACACTGGTCTTCTTCACTGCTTCACCCCGAGACGCTCCTCTTCTTCATTACCCCGAGACGAGGCTGTCCGCCTGCTTTTGATCAACAAAGGAGCGGCGTGTCATTCAGGCTCACTCGTCATTCCGCGCTCTTGGGTTTGTGGCGCCGCAGTCGGCACGGATCAGACACTGACTGACTGATCAGCGGGTGTATATGGATCAGACACATTACTGACTGATCAGCGGGTGTATATGGATCAGACACATTACTGACTGATCAGCGGGTGTATATGGATCAGACACATTACTGACTGATCAGCGGGTGTATATGGATCAGACACATTACTGACTGATCAGCGGGTGTATATGGATCAGACACATTACTGACTGATCAGCGGGTGTATATGGATCAGACACATTACTGACTGATCAGCGGGTGTATATGGATCAGACACATTACTGACTGATCAGCGGGTGTATATGGATCAGACACATTACTGACAGATCAGCGGGTGTATATGGATCAGACACATTACTGACTGATCAGCGGGTGTATATGGATCAGACACATTACTGACTGATCAGCGGGTGTATATGGATCAGACACATTACTGACTGATCAGCGGGTGTATATGGATCAGACACATTACTGACTGATCAGCGGGTGTATATGGATCAGACACATTACTGACGGACCCCCTGTAGTAACTCTGAGGACCCCCTAGGGCAGGGGTTTTCAAAGTGGGTGACGGGGCACCCTGGGTGAATGTGTCTTGTGTGCTTGTAGATCTGATGTTTTCACTAGTTTAGTACATTTAATAGATGAAAAATACAAAACAAACGGTTTCGGACATTCAAGGTTTCCACCCGACAACGACGATATGCTATAAATATAAGGTGCTGAGAGTGAAAATTATAATGTAGGGGTGCCTCGGATTAAAACAATATTTATGGGGTGACCTGAGACAAAAGGATTTGGGAACCCCTGCCCTAGGGGTCCCGGACCCCCTGTTGAAGACCCCTGGTATAGGGTTGTCCTTTCTCCCCTGCACTTATTTTAGTATCTTTTTAATAATTGTCAAACGTTTTGTATTGTTTTATATCGTGCGAATAAACGCAAGTAATGATATCAGCAGTCGCTCACCAACCCCAGCAGAGCAGCAGACTTGGGTTGGATCAGCAGCAGGCTGTGTTTGTCTGTCTCCGTGTGTGTGTGTGTGTGTGTGTGTGTGTGTGTGTGTGTGTGTGTGTGTGTGTGTGTGTGTGTGTGTGTGTGTGTGTGTGTGTGTGTGTGTGTGTGTGTGGGCGAGAGCTGTAATGTGTACCAACAGGGGTGTCACACCAAACTCTGGGCCCTGGGTACAAGGATTCACTCACATTCTGTGCCACGTTGTAATATTACAACGTTTGTATTTTATCCAAAAAAAGGTTTAAATCATTTTATTTTAGCTCCCCCTACCACCTAAACACCACCATTGGATTCTATTGTTTAGTATTACAATGCCATTGGCCACAATATTTGCATATAAATACCCCCCACAGGGGCTGACATTCACACCCGCCACACCCGCTGAAATTCCAGAGTTTTGACGAACAACATCTCACTTTTTCATGGAAGCTATACCTCAAAAAAACATAAGTAAAATGCCTGTGCTATTCTTTTTGGTGATCATTAGAATGTCTAGAACATGTACATATGTTATTATTTTGAAAAATATCCCCCATATGTAAATTAGAGCATGATTTATGATTTTTGATTTATGGCTATAAAATCTTACAAAAACATTTTTTTGAAAAAAACATTACATTTTCCTCTTAATAGGACTCCTACAACACCATCTGATTTTTTTCAATTTTTTATTTCAAGTATTTCTTAATGCGGGCCTTAGAGGGTTAACTATTGAAAAACAGCAGATAGCTTGTAGATCTGCTATTTCTGAAGAAAACATGAAAATGTGTGCGGAGTCTGACTATTTCTGAAAAACCTGTGTTTCTATGTCAGTGGTCCTCAAACTTTTTCATGTGAAGGACCCCCAAAATGATATGCATTTTGCCACGGACCCCCATCTCAAAATATTTAATTCCAGGGACCCCCCAGAAGCAAAATTTGAGTTACAGATGTTCAATTAAAAAGTACATAATAATCAAAGATTTGCACACTTTTTCACGACTTTTCAAAAATAGCAGATATACAAGCTCGCGCCGCGCTGCGAGCTTGTATATCTGCTATTTTTCAATAGCTACATAATTAAGGCCCCTCCACTCCACCTTGGGCCCTAGTAACTCTGTCCCACTCCCCCCCTCCCTTGTGACGCCCCTGTGTACCAACCCCACCGTGAGGACAGGTTTCTGTCTGTGTTTTGTGGGTTATTTGTGTGGGTTTGTTTGGCCTACATTCACTCACACAACCTTGAGAGGCCTCTGCCTCGCAGTGCACGACCACAACGCTGTCGATGGGCTACAAACTTCTCACCTCTAGACCTTATTTTATTAATGCCCTACTTCTGTTGCATGTTTTCAACAGTGGCGTCAGTTCAGAAAACGCTATGGTATGGCAACATGACTGGTGTCGCGCGTACAGGACACCAGTCATGTTGCCATACCTTAGCAACAGGCATGATACATTTATTTTAAGAAGTACATTTTATTTTTCTCCCGTTTCTATGGTTTCTTGGGCTGGATATGGCAGCCTGGAACGTGCAAGTGCAGCTAAACTTGGCATGTTAGTAAACGTGCCACAATTAACAATAATGCATTGCACCTGTGCAGCTGACCTGCGGAACCTGGGAATATACCATTCTGTCAAGATGGGGAGATATACAATACCTTGTTAAAGTTATACTATGTAACTTTTTTAATAAAATACATCTTAAAATTGTCCTAATTATTAAATCGCTAAAGTTTTAGAACACCCACTCTGTTAATTTCAGCTCCCAAAGCCTTTTCTTTATATGTGTTCTACTGAGCCCTGGTGGACGTGACCGGGGCTGTTTTTCCCGGCAAAATTATGTCATATGCATCATTCTGTATACGTGTCTCCCTACCGGCCAATAACAGCCCAGATCATACACTGCCGAGCTCTTCAGGAAGTACACTGCAGTGTTTACACTGGTCTAGGAGTTTAGCATGTATCTCCCCAACCGCTGCTCGTAGAGGGACACGAAAGACCTCTATGGATAGGTCTCGGCGAGGCGAGGCGGACGCGGTGGTCTGAAGGCGCGACCGCGGTTTGCTATAACGCTACTGACCACTAGTTGAGCAACTTACACAGTATAGCTTTAAAGTGACCATTACGTTAAATTTTGCATTTGTAGTTATTTTACTGTAATTTAACAACATGATAACCAGCACAGATAGACAAAGAGACATTCATAGATTTATATTTAAAAGTAACTTTTATTTCCCCCTTGACCCAGGGTATGGCAGCTGCATACCCCTGCCATACCCAATTGACGCCCCTGGTTTTCAACCTTGTTCATGTCAAGATCCATTATTTATTCGGCATTTGAGCCACAAATCACCTTTCGATGAGATTTCGCTTCTCAGACCCAAAATGTACTGCAACATTTTGTTATCGTTGGGTAGGATTTTGTCCACAATTCCACGCTGCATCGTACCATAGTAGAGACAGAAATTCTTCTACATTCTGGAATGGTGTAGACTTATTTTTTAACCCATTTAGGCCTAGAATTATTGAATGCTTTAACCAGTGAAAAATATATGTATTTTCAAAGCGAACGTTTGTAACTCAAAATTTGCTTCTGGGGGGTCCCTGGAAGTAAATATTTTGAGATGGGGGTCCGTGGTCAAATAAATATCATTTTGGGGGTCCTTCACATGAAAAGGTTTGAGAACCACTGACATATATAGTCTCTCAAGAACAGACTAACTGAGCTCCAGTGAAGTGAAAAGGACCTTTTCTTCAATTCAATTCAATTAAATTTTATTAAAGTGTCAAATCATAACAAGTTATCTCAAGACACTTTACAAAGGCTAAAGAGCCATCTTTGACGATGGCTGGCCAGATTGCTGACAATAGAAACATAGCTTTTTTTTTTCTCAAAAAACCTTAGGAGGATTCAAAAGACAACAGATCTACAAGCATGTATATCTGCTATTTTTCAAAAGTTAAGATATAAAATAATGATACACAATAATGTGTACCAACGCATGTGTTTAACAATAATTTAACTCTTCAGAGTGAGAGAGAAACCAAATGGACCTGTATTAAGGGTCCATTTGGTTCTATTTTACACTTTCAAGAGTTCAAGATCTACAAGGGTCCATTTGGTTACCATCCCTCCGTCATTAAGCTGATGGGGGACCACCTTCAGGTGGTGGGGGACCACCTGAATGTCCCCTGTGGGATAATAAAGGTATCTATCTATTTATCTAAACCTTTGTGGCAAACACAGTCTCACTCGAGAGAGGTCTTCGTTCCATTTCCCTCTTTACTATATAGTCTTTAGTTATAAATAGAAACCTTTTATTTCCATATTTAAACTCGAGAGGCCTTCGTTTCCATTTCCCTCTTTACCATTTGACATTCATTCGGTGCTCTGGGAGTGTTTGGTCCACGATCACATTATAACACATCATCTGTGGCATCGTGAGTGACACGCGTGTGACGCGCCACGCATCCCCCGCGTGCCTCCATCAGCGCCAGCAGGTGCCAGGGGGGATCTTTATGAGCAGACATGTCAAACAGACGCAGACGACGGGAGGCACGTGACGCAAATCATGCATGTTTGTTGGAATAATCGTGATCGTAATCGTTGTCAACGTTTTGTCGAGCCGAGCGAGCGAGCGAGCGAGCGCGTGCAGGAGAATGCACGATAATGAGACGTCATTGTTGTGATCCACTTGTCACAGCTGTGTGCTTGTTGTGTGCAGAGCGCTGTCAAACCTGGCGTCTCTGTTTCAGGCATGGCGTTATTATAGGAGAACAATTTCAAAAAAATGAAAGAAAAGGGAAAAAAAGTGTGTGTGTGTGTGTGTGTGTGTGTGTGTGTGTGTGTGTGTGTGTGTGTGTGTGTGTGTGTGTGTGTGTGTGTGTGTGTGTGTGTGTGTGTGTGTGTGTGTGTGTGTGTGTGTGTGTGTGTGGCACCAAATTCTCGGCCCTGGGTACAAGGATTCACTGTGGGCCCCCCATGCATGTTCTTCATAGGGGGAGGGGGTTTAACCCATTTAGACTGGGAACGCATTATTACGCATTATTTTGTACTTTAACTATTGAAAAATAGCAGATCTACAAGCTCACAGCACGGCACTCTGCAAGCTTGTATATCTGCTGTTTTTGAAAGGTTGTGAAAATTTGAACGCATCACATCGCGGCTTTCTTCTTCTACCCCGGATTTGAACCCACGGTTTCGGGTGCAAGTTTGGAGCCTGCCTGCTTGCTTGCTCAGGGGATAAACTGAACCTTGACCATCGGGTCAAACATTTTCAAACAAAATACAACCAACCCAATTGTATACGTTAACATACTGGTACTTTACCATACAGATTGTATAAGTTATATTGTATTAAATACTCAGTGAAATGAAAATCTTTTCACACTTTCAGAGCTTATCCGTGTTAATCATATGGGCATTCCTAACACTAGATGCCAAAAAATTGAAAATAAACCATTTTGGTCTATTTTTATATCAAAGGTCCCTAAATAGGCCATTCTTAATTACCTCCTGTGAACAGAAACGTGCTGCGTGATGACATAGACAGGTCTGCTTGATTATAAATTAACCTTTGATTACATTCACCTGTTTGATTCCCATTGCTGGCATTCCTACAAACACAGCTGATTTTAATTATAGAGCTACTCCGTTTTGAATCTCATTCAAGATGAAACTATGCATTACTCATTGTAAACTTAATGAGCACAATAAAATATGTATCTGTAAACATTATAGGTTGGAATAATAAGCAACTTGGTAACAAACATTCTGTACAAGAGGCAGCCTGGTCGTGTCTCTCTGCCTTGCTACTGAGGGCTACAAACAAAACATTAAGCATCACATGTGGGGCGGCATAGCTCAGGGGTAGAGAAACCGTTATTAGAGCACGAAGGGTTCCCGAAGGGTTCCCAGTTTGAATCCGGGCTCCCCCTGAGTTAATGTCGAAGGGTCCTTGGGCAAGACTCTGAACCCCACATTGCTCCCGGTGAGCAGGTTGGTGCCTTGCATGGTTTCCTCTGCCACCGGTGTATGAATGTGTGCGTGAATGGGTGAATGTAATGCACAATCTCTGTAAAGCGCTTTGGATAAAAAGCGCTATATAAATGCACCATTTACCATTTACATGACTCCGATTTTACATCCCATCGCCTGAAGGGCTGGTCCCCTCGGATTGGTTCAGAAACACACAGGCTTCCTTTTCAGACTGAAACTTCAAAATAAAATACCCAAAATAGCCATTTCAATGGGTCTTTAACATACTCTAGTAGTACCATACAGATTGGACAAAATGACATTTCATTAATTTAAAAACAAAGTTACATAGTGCCCCTTTAAGCCTACAGTATGTAAGAGAATATGTTTTTTTTTTATTTCTTTTTTTCATAGGACAGGAGGAGTTCCAGTACCTGCTAACCTACCAACAAACAGGAAGAATCAACACGTTTTGCATTCCGAGGACACAGCCAACCCCAACCTTTGGAAATGTCATCTGCACCATGTGACCAATGTTCGCGGCTGCTATTTGTGTCACAACAGAACGGCCGCCGGGCGTCCGTGATTGACAACTGGTGAGTGATAATTTGACACATTCTGTTGTTTGTCCTTAATGCCATCTCTCTGTTTATCACCGCCGCGTCGCGCCGCCGCCCCGGGGAGCGCCGAGGACACCTGACACTGTGACACACCGGATGAGACAGCCTCCGTTTATACGAGTAGGAAAAGGCTTTGAACTTTAAACTTCATCCGTGGAGGATGACGCGTTGTCGTATGCAGCGGAGGTGAAAGCGTTCCACTCAGCGTTCAGAATTTGACAATTTGACAGTGGCGCAGCGGTAAAGTGCCTTGCCCACTATGTTATCACAGAGGCTGTGGGCTCAAATGGCTTAAAACAGTGGTAAATCAGTCAACAACCATGAGTTGGCTCAACCCTGAAACAGTGGTAAATCAGCCAACAACCCACTCCCTCTCATGGTAAATGGCTTACTTCACAAATAATGTCCTTAATTCCCTAGGCTATAGGGCAGATCATAAAACACATAAACTATGGATATAGATGGCACTGTCTTTTTTCTATAATTTGTATCCCACAATTTTGTAACCCATTTTCACCCAGTGCCAATTGCCCATGTAATCCTGGGCTCTGCTCTCCCTCTGCCAAACTGGGGAGACAACGGACTGTCCTCATGCTTCCTTCTATGCATGAGGAGTCCAAGTTGCTTCTTTTCACCTGACAGGGGGGATTTCCCCCAGTTTGGACGTAGCGCGTGGAAGGAACACGTTATTCCAACCAGTTCCTTTCCCCTCCATCAGGCGCCCCGGCTGGCCAGGGGGAGGCAGTATAGAGACCAGGATTACTGCATGATTTTGTGGGGGTATCAACCCTAGGAGACACGGGGAGAACATGCAAACTACACACAAAAAGGCCCTATCGCCAACCCCACCTAGGGTGTGGGTGAAAAAACAGAGCATTACTACATTGCATTTCTACATCTGTACATCGTGGAACTCTTACTTGCATAGAGTAAATCATTTCTTTCAGGTTGCGTGTGCACATACACGATGAAGGCCGTTTGCATGTACACACTGTCAACTGGTAGCAGTGATGCTCAACAGCCTGTCTGGCCTACCTGTCTGTGAGAGATACACACACACACACACACACACACACACACACACACACACACACACACACACACACACACACACACACACACACACACACACACACACACACACACAGTCTGTACCTACATTTACACAGGCAAACACACACTCATAAATACGTGGCCAGTCTCACACTGTGCAATATTGATGTCCTCAGCTTGTCCAGCTGCAAGTGGAGGAGTGAATTAATCATGGAGCGATGTCTGAGGGAGAGAGAGAGGGAAGAGAGAGAGAGGGAGAGGGAGAGGGAGAGGGAGAGAGAGAGAGAGAGAGAGAGGGAGAGGGAGAGGGAGAGAGAGGGATTTGAGGAAAAAACTGGGGAGATGAGAAATAGTCTAGGTGGGGTCTGCGTGCAATGCTTGCAATGGATTCAGAATCATGACAAACCCCTAGTTAGACCCTTCACATGCTACTTAAAGAAGACTTTTTTCCTGTATAGTAAGTGAATTGGTAGGTGCAAAATATCATTAAAATATGAACCCTGTGAGAACATATTTCAGCTTGGTACCTGGCAGAATCTTAAAATATACCCTTCAAGGATTAAGAAAAAGAAAACAGGTGGCGAAAGAAAGTTCACCCTATGTACGCAGACCTCCCTTTCCATCTAGACTAAAAGAAAGACAGGGAGGATGAGGAAGCGAGATATCAGAAAATCTATTTTTTAATCTAATTAATTACAGGCTCTGTGATTAATTAATCGCAATTAATCGCATTTTTATCGCACATCGATATTTGACCTGAGAAGCATTTTTTTTTTTTCAAGTAAAACACATTTTGTTGTACGAGTGAATCAATGAGTGAGTTTTTTAAATCTAAATGTCACATCCACTGGGCCAAGCAAAGCGCTCTGATTGGCTACTTCTCCCTTTGCGTTTGTTGTCTCTTCTTGGTTGGTGCATCGCTATGATCGGTATGCCCGAAACTGATGGTTCTGTGGTGCAAAAACTAAGTGCGATTAAAATGCGTTAATTTTTTTAATCACGTTAATTTTCTGTAATTAATTAATCGCAATTAATCAGTTAAAGTCCCAGCCTTAGTTTATTTCTTTGAGGACCCCCATAACTCTGAGAGTGTACACATGGAACCAAATGGACCCATGGACGTCCATTTGGTTCCATTTGTTACAGACCTGTAAGGGTCCATTTGGTTCCATTTGTTTCAGACCTGTAAGGGTCCATTTGTTACAGACCTGTAAGGGTCCATTTGGAACTCTGTCAAAGCACCCCACTAATTGAGAACCCCTGCCTTAGCATTATTATTCTTGGCATCTCCGTACATTTGACCATACATAGTATGTATGGTATGTATTACATAAAGTATATGGGCATATCCATACATTGTATGTATGGTATGTATTACTTACAGTATATGGGCATATCCATACATAGTATGTATGGTATGTATTACATAAAGTATATGGGCATATCCATACATAGTATGTATGGTATGTATTACATAAAGTATATGGGCATATCCATACATAGTATGTATGGTATGTATTACATAAAGTATATGGGCATATCCATACATAGTATGTATGGTATGTATTACATAAAGTATATGGGCATATCCATACATAGTATGTATGGTATGTATTACATACAGTATATGGGCATATCCATACATAGTATGTATGGTATGTATTACATAAAGTATATGGGCATATCCATACATAGTATGTATGGTATGTATTACATAAAGTATATGGGCATATCCATACATAGTATGTATGGTATGTATTACATAAAGTATATGGGCATATCCCCTATATGGGCTGATGCCCATATTGGGCATATCGGTTGAACAACTCTATATGCCCATATGTGGGCATACAGTATCTGTTGGATCGGCAACTTGCATGCCGAGTTCGAAGTCCATCGGTCGGATGGTTCTTGACGTTTGAGAAACGATCATGATTGACGATTATGTCAAACAATTGTGATTAGACGATGATGTAACAATTGTGACAGGCAGTCTATACAGTGGCGTCAGTTCAATAAATGCTAGGGTATGGCAAAGACTGGTTTTGAAAATACTCTCCCGTTTTTTACCCCGGGTTTCTACGGTTTCTTGGGCTGGATATGGCAGCCTGGGACGGTTGTTCAAGTGCAGCTAAACTTGGCATGTTAGTAAACGTGTAAATAACCAGCAACAAAGAGACATTCATGGATTTATATTTAAAAGTAACTTTTATTTCCCCCCTGGACCCAGGGTATGGCAGCTGCTTACCCCTGCCATACCCAATAAGACACCCCTGGCTATATAGCATAGGGAGAGGTTCCAAAGTATTCCAAGTATTCCATAGAAGGACGTATGGACGTATGGACAACTTTGGACTCTGGATCTCTGTGGACACTGTACTATTTTTGTATATATATATATATATATATATATATATATATATATATATATATATATATATATATATATATATATATATTATCCCTCCCTCTCTTGATGCACCCTCTCTTTACTGTTACAGTACTGTTCTTGTTTCTTCCTACCTTTTTCTTACTTCTCTGTAACTTTGTAAATAACCTTATACTGCTGTGCTGCCACTGGGCAACTGAGTTTCCCCCTTGGGATAATAAAGGTATCTATCTATCTATCTATCTATCCATCCATCCATCCATCCATCCATCCATCCATCCATCCATCCATCCATCCTATTCTGACTTGGATGCTCCACTCGTGACACGACTTCCTCTGATCTTTGGCGATGCACACGTCGCGTTTGATCAGCCGTCAGACGGCCCTCCGTCTCCTCCAGGTCTGGAGAGACAGATGGATGTGCTGACAGACTGATATCGAAGGCACAGACGATTCTGCACATTTATAAAGATGTCAGAAACTGTCAAAAGGTCTTGACGGCTCACAGCCGTCAACAGTTAGCTTGAACCTCAGAATCGCCGCCCTAGCCTGCGGACATACTTTTTCCTTTCAAGTTTTATTTTTTGAAGTGCTTAACTCTTTTACTGCTACAGACGTTCCCGTTCGCCACATTTTTGACGGCGGCGCGTTGCCAACACAGCTTGTTTCTTTTTTTTACCTTGTTTTGATGTCTGTAAGCTGATGGGGGTCGCGCTGCCGTGTACAGTACAAACATCTCCCGTAACGCTGCTCTCAAAAATCCACCACACGTTAACATCAATGGAGTCACAAATCACTTCCTGGCTGTATTCTGTGGATCTGTTGCTCTGGTGCGATTCTGTGCTCTGAATGTATGGCAAGCGAAGCGGCCCAATTCACATGAATTCTTGCATAAGGCTGCCCTCTACTGCCAGTATGGCCAAAGTACACATTTGACCGTCCATTATAAAATGAATTCATTTAGAAAGAACCAATAGATAATTTTCTATAACATCGCAAAGGAAAGCTGCTTTTTGCTGACACCAGACCCAATAAATAAATAATAACATCTGGCAGTAAAATGAATTCAATTTTTATTATTATTATTTTTTTTGGTCTCTTCCAGCCCAAAAAATCCAATTCATTAACTCATCTAGTGCCATTCGCGAGATGTCTCGCGAAATGTACTCGAGTATCTGTAGTGCCATTCACGGGATATCTCGGGAAAAGTAATAGATTACTGTAACGGCGAGTACATTACCGAGAAGAATGGCCGACGGTCCGGAGACGAAATCCGTCGCTGATTTCGCATCATCACGGCTCCACGAGCACAAAATAGTCCCATCCATAACATTGAGGTGGACGGGGGATCTCATCTTTAATGTCCATTATCTCAAAACTACACTTTAGAAGCTAGGATGGAGGCAGATGCTCGCTTATGTTACACAGTTATAAAAGCTCCCTGTCGGCCATTACACAACTCCACGTGGACACGGATCGGTTCCGGCGCACGATCCGATGACGTCAGACCGGAAGTGATTGCGCGGTGGACTTCTGGCCTTCAAAATAAGACAACGCAAGTGAATGGGACCTGAAGGAGGCACTTTGGACATTATAATCCGTTAATGTCTGGGGCTCTGAATGAGTTAACTCTAAGCCTTGCCTTTCATTTCAGTGATTTTCTGAATGGGCGTGTCTGAACGGTACTCTTTTGAAATCGGCCCCATTCTATGTCACAGGGGGCTCGTTTCCTATTGGGCCCCCTCGAGAAGGGGGCGGTACTTTTTGGGAGGCAATATTCTATTGAGACTATATGAGGTGGAACCATGAGGTAAAGTGGTACTAAAATTGGAATGATACAGAGAAGCTTAGCATGATGCCGTGCTTAAATTGGAACAATACAGAGACGATTAGCATTGTGCCATGGTATCTTCTCTGTATCTTTCCAATTTTAGCCCAATGACAGCGCCCCGTTGCCAACAAAGGGCATTTTGGTATTGCGTCTGAAATGGCTTGGAATTAGAGACAGACTGAACATGAAATTTAAATATCTGAGTGGTTGTTTAGGCTAAAACCTGTATAAAACCGTATTATCGACCAATGTATATAAAATATATATTTTTAAAACATACCTATGGTCATGACCGAAAGTATAAGGTCGCGGATGCAAGCGGCCGAAATGGGTTTCCTCAGACGGGTGGCTGGTATCTTCCTTAGAGATAGGGTGAGAAATTCAGTCACCCGAGAGAGACTTGGAGTAGAACCGCTGCTCCTTCACTTGGAAAGGAGTCAGGTTAGGTGGTTGGGGCATCTAGTACGGATGCCCCCCGAGCGCCTTCCTAGGAAGGTCCTCGATGCACGTCCCACTGGGAGGAGACCCCGTGGCAGACCAAAGACCAGATGGAAGGATTATATCTCCAAACTGGCTTGGGAACACCTCGGTATACTCCCTGAGGGAGTGGAGGAAGTTGCTCAGCATAAGGAAATCTGGAAGTCTCAGTTGGAACTGTTACCCCCGCGACCCGATTCCAGATACGCAATTGAAGATGGATGGATGGATGGATGGATGGTGTGGCCTCTTTAACACTTGGGGAGCCAAACGCGTTCAGGGACGAGTTATGGCCACTAGATGTCACCCTGCCACAGGAAGTTATATCGTCGAGGGACGAGTCAACAAATAGTTAACTTTTCGAGACCGCAGCTTCCCTTTGCATGCCCTGAATCCATTACGTCACCCAGCCAGGGCAGGAAGCCCCCTGTCTCTCCCCACACGGAAGGATTTTACATGGCTTTAGATTCTACTTTGAAACATAAGAACGGCTTTATCTGAGAATGAGGTAAAAACAGCCCCATGGAGGCAGAGAGCTGATTGTTTTCACGGCGACACTTTACCGCGAATTTACCGCGAGTTTCGCGAGCGTTTGTAAACAAATGGAGTACCTCCTCAATCTTCTCTGGACACGCACGTGCACACGCACGAAGCTTGCGGGGCTCATCAAAACATAACGTAAGTCAATGGTGGCACCAGCAACAGCTATAAATGTTATAAACCTTGGCCGCCCATGTGTTAAAGGGGCAGTTCACCTCTGGGACAACCAGATCTTATTTCATTGTTGTTTGGGACAAGATCAACACAATCCTGAGTTATTTTTTGTGTTCAATCTGTGTTTTGAGATATTTTAGTATTTCAGCATGAATAATGATGCATTTTGCATCATATTGATGCATCATGCTGCATATCACGTTGTGATGCTGTTGTGAAGCACAAATAACATCTGATGAGTCGGCTGTGACTCGGATAGAAACCACACGCTCATCTTTCATTCTCCATTTGTCCCTTCTCCCCGTCTCTCTGTCTCTAACCAGGGGTGTCACACCAAACTCTGGGCCCTGGGTACAAGGATTCACTCACATTGCGTCCTTTAACTATTGAAGAATAGAAGATATACAAGCTCACAGAGCTTGTAGATCTGCTATTTTAGAAAAATCGTGAAAACGTCTGAAGTTTTTTTTTTTTTTTTTTTTTTTTAAACCTATGTTTCTATGTCAGTGGTGCTCAAACCTTTTCATGTGAAGGACCCCCAAAGTTATATGTATTTGGCCACGGACCCCCATCTCAAAATATTTAGTTCCAGGGACCCCCAAGAAGCAAAATTTTAGTTACCAAATGTTCACTTAAAAAGTGCATATATTCAAAGATTTGCACACATTTTCATTACTTTTCAAACATAGCAGATATACAAGCTCGCAGCGCTATCTGCTATTTTTCAATAGCTAAATCATAAAATAATTAAGGCCCCTCCACCTTGGGCCCTGGTAAGTCTGTCCCACTTTCCCCCCCTCCTTGCTACGCCCCTGTCTCTGTCTCTGTCTCTGTCTCTCTCTCTCTCTCTCTATCTCTCTCTCTCTCTCTCTCTCTCTCTCTCTCTCTCTCTCTCTCTCTCTCTCTCTCTCTCTCTCTCTCTCAATCGTACAAGTGCGGCGTACAGAATAGGTTCCTCCTCTGACAGAACAACAATGCAACGTGGCGATCCATTGTTCCTAGCGTCTGCTATGGACACACTGACTTTGTCCTCCCCAGTATTCTACGGTTGATTCAATCTGCTGTATGAATGAACAGCCAGCAGATTGACCCATCATTCATCTATCTATCTATCTATCTATCTATCTATCTATGGTATGAATGAACAGCCAGCAGATTGACCCATCATTCATCTATCTATCTATCTATCTATCTATCTATCTATCTATGGTATGAATGAACAGCCAGCAGATTGACCCATCATTCATCTATCTATCTATCTATCTGTCTGTCTGTCTGTCTGTCTGTCTGTCTGTCTGTCTGTCTGTCTGTCTGTCTGTCTGTCTGTCTGTCTGTCTGTCTATCTGTCTGTCTATCTATCTATGGTATGAATGAACAGCCAGCAGATTGACCCATCATACAGATGAACAAAGCTCTGAGAATGCAACACAACCCACTCATCCATCCATCCATCCATCCATCCATCCATCCATCCATCCATCTTCAACCGCTTATCCGGAATCGGGTCGCGGGGGTAACAGTTCCAACTGAGACTTCCAGATTTCCTTATCCTGAGCAACTTCCTCCACTCCCTCAGGGAGTATACCGAGGCGTTCCCAAGCCAGTTTGGAGATATAATCCTTCCATCTGGTCTTAGGTCTGCCACGGGGTCTCCTCCCAGTGGGACGTGCATCGAGGACCTTCCTAGGAAGGCGCTCGGGGGGCATCCGTACTAGATGCCCCAACCACCTAAGCTGACTCCTTTCCAAGTGAAGGAGCAGCGGTTCTACTCCAAGTCTCTCTCGGGTGACTGAACTTCTCACCCTATCTCTAAGGGAGATACCAGCCACCCGTCTGAGGAAACCCATTTCGGCCGCTTGTACCCGCGACCTTATACTTTGGGTCATGACCCACACTTCATGACCATAGGTGAGAGTAGGAACAAAGATTGCTCGGTAGACAGAGAGCTTTGCCTTCCGGCTCAACTCTTTTTTTCTTCACCACAGTGCGATTTAGCGACTGCAAAACCGCTCCTGCTGCTCCGATTCTCCGGCTGATCTCCTTCTCCGTCTTCCCCTTTCTCTCACTTGTGAACAAGACCCTGAGATACTTAAACTCGGCCGCTTAAAGGACAACTTTGTTTTTTAGTTTTTTACAACAAGGGTTAATATTTTAGATTGTAATTAGAGCATGGATCTTCAACAGGGGGTCTGGGACCCCTAGGGGGTCCTCAGAGTTACTACAGGGGGTCCTCCAAATCTTTGAAAGATGTTTTTTTTTCTCCTTTTTTAACCACTTGATAGTGTCCATATTCTGAGAACTTAAGCCAGGAATAACAAGCTCACAACGCCTCGCACTGCGAGGCGTTGTGAGCTTGTAGATCGGCTATTTTTAGCAAAGAGCTTTTGGTGTTGAGGGGAAAAAGAGCAGACCAAGTACAGAGTAAAAGGTCAAGTTTATTAAGTATTGACGGTTCCGATCTACAAGCTCGACAACACAACAGCAACATCACACGCAACATCTTGTAAGCTTGTAGATCTAGCTATGTTTGGCGTACAACATTAACGGGAGCATGAATTAGGCTGTGCCAACTTTGTCGGGACGGGACTACTTCTTCTTCTTCTTTCGTGTATCATCGTCCCCGATGATTGGTTGACGACATTTTATTTCACAAGATTTCTTGTTACTTAGGGGAGGCCATGGGGACGGGACTCACTGAGGAGGCGTTTGAGGGGAAATATTGACCAGACTTCCTCCTCTCTCTCTCTCTCTGTCTCTCTCTCTCTCTCTCTATCTCTCTCTCTCTCTATCTCTCTCTATCTCTCTCTCTCTCTCTCTCTCTCTCTCTCTCTCTCTCTCCTCCCCGCAACTCCCCTCGAGCCCAAGGGTTAAAAGGAGAATTTTTAAACAGTCGCCGAATGAAGACATCAAAATCCAAAGCAGATCAAAATGAATTTAAATGTTCTGATGTGATCGTCAAAAGGCCTGGAGATTCTATGTTGCTGTGTGGAGCAAATACATGGCACCAGTGGAGCTTTAGTAACAGACACGTTGGCAAGCCTTCCTTGGCATTGGAACGCAATTAGGATTTAAAACGCCAGTCTGTACAGCTGGTGCTCGGCTGCCCGCGTTTGGCATCTTATTTTCATCGTGGGACATCGTGGTGATGAAACCCTTTGTCGGAGAAGAATAAATACATAATTGTACATTTTGACCTTGATACTGATCGTGACCTAACCTGACTCCGCCAGATGGTGGCAGCAGTGCGTATGCCGCCCTACTTTTACCATCTGGATTCGCTTGGGTAAAACCAGTGTAAGGGGCGGGCCATTTTTTCAAGTTCTTTAGCAGGTGATTGGATGGGGCCGTCTGTCTATCACAGTCTGGGAGTGCCAACTCCAACCACTCATATAGAACAGTGAAGTCGATCATGACGTGACTCGCTCATCCCCCGGTTCCACGGAAGTAATTCTCTATGGAGACTAACATTGGGTCATCTTAAATCCTCTCATATAAGCATTGTGGTCCAAAAATAAACAAACGGTCTCCTCGATATTGTTGGCGAGGTGGCTCTGTAGGGTTTATGATAGTCAGTCACTCAAGTGATAGAGCCTGTTTCTAGCGAAGATGTAACTAATTGGGCGACAGTAACATTAGCGTTTTTTCACCATCAGTTGATTCTTCATATCCGCTGAGATCATTTGTTTATAATTGGAACACAGTTCTTATATGACGCCATATGAAAAAGGTCTATGGACATTCAGAATGGGGGAAGAAACACTTCACTACTCTATTGGCCTGTCTGCATGACGTTACACCCAGAATCCGCCTCCTTAGTTTCTGTGGTCTGCAGTCAGACTCTATTGGCTCAGAGCCGCTCAGAGCCCGCCCATAGCTGCCGCTGATTGGTCCGGACTGGGACTTTACGGCATTATCCACTCTCTTTGAACAGTCCCAGATGTTTGTGCAGCAGGCATACTCACTGCTGCCACCATCTGGCGGAGTCAGGTTAATATTGTGACCCTGACTTTGAACCTTTTGTTTGGTTTGTTTAAAGACATCGTGCCGCGATGTTTTCCCCCTACAACATAATCATCAGGCATTATGATTATACTTAGAGAAAGTTTTTATGTATTTATTTATTAAAAAAAAAAAGTGTACAGAAAGTGTTAAATTATGTTTTTTTTAATGTGGCCACACCCACCAGTTCATTAAGTATGCCTGGTTGTCATGGTGGGTGGTGACCCAGCTGAAGTTAGCCACACCCACAGTGTTGTTGTGTCGTAAAAAGGGGAGGCGATGATATTATGATGTCATTATATCAGTGTATTTCAGTTGGGCGTTTTGACTCAGAGGCTTTCAGCTTTCAGGAAGAAACCAAAAATACACGGGGAAGACATATTTGCATATTATAACCACACCTATGGCAAAAAATAAACTATGGCACCACTCTAAATAGTCAGGGAATGAACCCGACAAAAAATGGCCCAAGAAAACGCCCACAAAACGGCGAAAAGTGATGACTCATTACTTTTCATCATCACTAAACCATCGTTTTCTGGAGCCATTTTTAGCCCAAGGAATGTTTTTTTTGTGCAAAACAAATACTTGCAATGGATTCAGCATCATGACAAACCCCTAGTTAGACCCCTCACATCCTACTTAAATACCCAGAAAAAATAAAATAATAATCTGTGTATTTTCCTCCTGTATATAGAAAGTCGATGGGAGCCCAACTTG
The DNA here is from genome assembly GCF_963921795.1 of Nannobrachium achirus. Lineage (NCBI taxonomy): Eukaryota > Metazoa > Chordata > Actinopteri > Myctophiformes > Myctophidae > Nannobrachium > Nannobrachium achirus. The sequence continues at coordinate 63,566,872 of NC_137823.1, forward strand.
ATCTGGCCGCTGTGGCGACCCCGAAGGTCGCAGACTCGGGCACCCTAGCTAAATCATTAGAGGATGCCCTCCCTGGGCTACATCTGTGCAAAATGTGGCGCTTTTAGACTGATTAGCAGGAAATGACCATGTTCTCTCCCTAACGCCCCCGACTCAGGGGCACAGTTCCGCCGATTTAAAATGAGCTAAAACTTCCTATGATTGGCCGCTAGTTGTGCTGTTTTCCCCCCGGGCCCATCGCAAAAAGAATTGTTCTCCATTGGACCCCATTCGTTTTCCCCTTTCGTTTTCTAACCTTAATTAACACTATCATGAATACTTTATGGTTCCTATCGCTAGTTAAAAATTGCCTTTCAATCACCATGATATGCGTTTTGTGAAAATAAGGTCCCATTTATGTTAAAATTGATGATAACGTTGCAGGGGGCGTGGCCAACTAAACTGATACCAGCCGACTGTGTTCTTCTTCGTGTGCTGTATTTCGGGAGGCTCCGACCACATTCTCCCATGTATCCCTGCGGTTGCACGTGACCGTTGGCAGCCAATAGCATCCTCTGGTGCCTTTACAATCTATGATGGCAACACCCACGCCAAGGACCCATATTGTGTCATTTGCGCTGCATAGAAACCAATGGCTTCACTTTGTCCATATCTTTTATACAGTCTATGCCCCGACTACCTGTCTTGCTGTGTCC
>NC_137823.1:63572566-63627566 GCF_963921795.1 Nannobrachium achirus
TGAGGGCCGAATGTCAACACCAAAGTGTAGTGTAATTTCGTGTCACACAAAGACATCAAAAGTAGCACATTTTGCGACACATTTTGAGCTTGTACAGATCTACTGCTTTTTTTCTTTCTGGAAAAGTAACAGTTTTGGAGCTAATGAGGATCAGGATTAACCCTGCAAGACCCGAATTAATTTCTACTGGCCCAAAAAAATAAAAAAAATAAGATGGTGTTGTAGCAGTCCTTAACTCACTTAGCGCCGAGCGACTTTCGGGGCGACTAACTAATGATGGCGTTTAGTGCCGAGCGACTCGGAGCGACTTTTATATAAAAGCATTGTTTAAGCTTTTAATTTGGGTTGATAGACGGAGCGGAACGGTTAGCTTACCTTCGACTAGCATACAGATGAAAACCGTGAAAAAAAAGGATACGATTATGACGTCACCTTTAAGCCATAGCTTCCTGTTTACATAGGCCTCTGTTAGCCGCTAGGCTCAATGCAAACCATCCGACCCTCACGTAGCTTCACTAGGTCGGATTTTGATTCGGAAACTTTCTGTGTGGCATCTATATACGTTCCGATGCCCATACCAATGGTGGTTTGAGACGATCAAGCACGAATTGAGCAGTATTGAGCTCAAATGGCGGCCCGCGGCCTGTCCATTGAATGTCAATGGAGAGCATGTCATTGTACCATCCTGTTATGTCATGAACCTTGTTTTTTATTCTGACTTAACATGGGACCATGGAAAGTCTATGAGCTATGGCTCACTCTAGTGGTCATCTTGTGGCATTCGCAGGCACGTGTACCTGTTTATGTAATGTGATTTTGGGGATTCAATATAGCTATTTCCTGGCGTTATAAGCGCAGATTCATATTGAAATCTGGCTCGCTCGGCGCTAAGTGAGTTAATCACAGGAAAATGTCATGTTAAAAAATTAATAATGTTTTTGTAAGGTTTTATAGCCATAAATCATAAATCATGCTCTAATTTGCATTTTGGGGATATTTTTCACAATAATAACATAAGTACATGTTCTAGACATTCTAATGATCACGAAAAACAATATTACAGGCATTTTACTCTATACTGTGAGGAATAGCTTCAGTTAAAAAGTGAGATGTTGTTCGTCCAGACGCTGGAATTTCAACTTCTCTGGGAGGTGTGAATGTCAGCCTCTGTGGGCGGTATTTATATGCAAATATCGTGGCCAATGGCATTGTAATACTAAACAATAGGATTTAATGGTGATGGTAATGTGAAAAAAGAACAGGAAAACTAATTATAACATTTTTTTTAAATGATTTAAAAAATGTTGCCAAAAAGCAACGCTGGGCCTTGCAGGATTAAGGCATTTAGAGATTAGGCAGGGATTATGTGTTTAGAGAGTCAAAACGCATTGAGTTTCCAGCCTGTGGATTGTAATAGAATTCTTCAAACATCATACCATACTAATATAATAAATTGAATTTCCATAGGATGGAGTGATAATGAGTACAATATTTATTCAACAACAAAACCAAGAGCTCTGAGACAACACGGATGCAAGTGTTGCCCCCGTTCCCTGGGCACCGTCACATTTATATAGAACAGGATTACAGGAATAGCAGAAGGGGTAAATCAGAGACATCCATATAAGGCTTCAGTCAGGAACAATTAAATGACAGGACACGGCATTCTGGTGACAGGTGAGGGAGTGACTCACTCCACAGTTGGTCTAAAGCTTAGAATATAAACCCTGACACGACACTATGCCAATGACATGACCTTCTGGTTACTTTAGAAACAAATTAATAGTTACATTTATCTAGATTTCTATCACAGGATCTGTTATACACTGTTGTTGCTTTTGTGCGACACTGGAGTGTGATGGAAGTGCGGACGTTCATTTAGGATGAAAACACAAAAGGTTAGAAGGAGATACGAGGTTTCTGCCAGACAACATGGATTTCGTCACTCTTTGGCAGAAACCTTGTAGCCCTGCTTCATCACACAAGACTGTCACACAGTTTTTAATATTTTTCAAAATGAAATACAAAATGAACGGTTTTGGATATTTGGACAAGGTTTCCACCCGACAACAACGATTTATAAAATGACAGACACACTTAACCACCACTTTCAAAGCAGATACAAGCTTTTCTGCCCTGCGACAGCGGCGATTTACGCGGAGCATATCTCATTACGGTAAAGGAGAATGGCTCTGCCTTGGCCATTGTGCGCTGTAATTCCTTGGACGGTATAACCCCCCCCCTCGCCCATCTCGGCAACATAAAAGCCCCCCATCTCAGACCCCCCCCCCCCCACACACACCGCTCAGGGGAGATATGCAGGTTCCCCAGTTAATGACATTGTCACAGCATCCTTTGTGAAATCGCCAGAGTTTGTAAGCAATAACATCTGGCAAAATAGACGCCATGCTCATGAATGCCCACATCCATGCACAACAGCCGAGAGAGGGGGGGTAGAGAGTTGGGAAATGTGGTCGTCATATAGTTTACAGTTTAGGCATTTAGCAGACGCTTTTAATCCAAAGCGACTTACAATAAGCAGGTATGTCTGTCTGTCTGTCTGACTTTTTTTTTTTACAACTAGGGTTCATATTTTATAGTCATCAGAGAAAAGAAAAGATGAACGTTAAAATGTTTTCATTTACTTCTTTCTATCGTTTTAGCGATTTTGACAATTTTGATTTGCATGCATGCCCCCAGGTAACAACAACAAGTAGGTCGGGAGTGGCTTATTGTCGGTATCAGCCGGTAACACGCGGGAGTCTGTCCCCGTTACAATGCGCTAGACCCCTGGGAGATGGACTGCTGAGGTGGAGCGCCACACCTACCATCAGCTCCCAGTACTTGCCGCTCATACGCTGAGTTGGCGGTGCCCGGAATCGAGCCCATCACCTTGCGGTTCAAAGGTGAGAGCTCTACCGACTGAGCTAACCGGGCAAAGTGTTATAAATATTTAGTGCAAAATATTTAACCCCCAGGTAAAGTGGCTAAATATGTATTTTTAGACACAATAAGCCCATTCCCAAGATGCACCACAAGACTTATGGGGGCTGGTGTAAATGGCAATAAAGTACGGGTAACGCCTGGCACTGTGGTTCCCCTGACACATCACTATGACATCACAGGTGACATCACAGTGATGTCAGTTACTCAGAACAGGGATCTCCATATATGGGCTTAAACAGGTGACATCACAGTGATGTCATTTGCCGCTCTGACATCACACTCTGACATCACTGTGATGTCAGGGGAACCACACTAATAGAATCCCTTTTATATAGGCTGCAAGGCGAATTTTGCTATTTTCTCTGCGTCGTGTTGTGAGCTTGCAGATCTGCTATTTTCAGCACGCAAACCAAGTGTAAAATCTGCCATTATGACACCACAAGGCCCACCAAAATACACGTTTGTCGCCAAAAATCATCTGTAGATTTAGTCGACTGAAACTAGACCAAAACTAAAACCTTTCCGGTCTCTAAAATATGACGCAAACTAAATGAGATTTTATTCAAAAGACCATGACTAAACTGAATCAAAATGTGCTCTCAAAATTAACACTGTTGAGTACTATCTATATCTCTCTCTCTCTCTCACTCTCTCTCTCTCTCTCTCTCTCTCTCTCTCTCTCTCTCACTCTCTCTCTGACAGATTTGTATGCATGCTCCACCGCTCTCTCACCCCCCCCCCCCCACGCACCTCAGCATTCACCCCCGTTTTTGATTGGAGGTTTTGATTGGACAACAGGACAATCAGATCGGGCGATATGGCAAGGGACGCGCCGCTTGATTTGTTTCATCTCAGTGGGTCTTACACTGCTGCTGTTTGATCTGCCTGTGTGTGTGTGTGTGTGTGTGTGTGTGTGTGTGTGTGTGTGTGTGTGTGTGTGTGTGTGTGTGTGTGTGTGTGTGTGTGTGTGTGTGTGTGTGTGTGTGTGTGTGAGTGTGTGTGTGTGTGTGTGTGTGTGTGTGTGTGTGAATGTGTGTGTGTGTGTGTGTGTGTGTGTGTGTGTGTGTGTGTGTGTGTACTCGTAATACTGTGCTTGTGAGAGCCAAACATCTGTGGCGTCAGTTCAGTAAAAGCTACGGTACAGTTTACAGTTTAAACATTTAGCAGACGCTTTTAATCCAAAGCGACTTACAATAAGCAGATCATACATGAATATAATAAACAAGATAACATGTCAGAACATCAACAACAATATAACAAATGCATAGGAATATCAATCTAGAAAAACAATAACATAGGTAGACCACGCACCTAATCAATAAAAAACGTTCTAAAACCTAAAAATGCTATCTATCTTCATGTATGATCTATCTATCTATCTATCTATCTATCTTCATGTATGATCTATCTATCTATCTATCTATCTATCTTCATGTATGATCTATCTATCTATCTATCTATCTATCTTCATGTATGATCTATCTATCTATCTATCTATCTATCTATCTTCATGTATGATCTATCTATCTATCTATCTATCTATCTTCATGTATGGGGTACGGCAAAGATGGGAGTCCTCATGCGCACGCCCGCAGGTGCGCAAATCGGGTTTTGTCAGTTTTTTTTCCCGGGTTCTACGGTTTCTTGGGCTGGATAATGGCAGCCTGGAACGGTTGTTCAAGTGCACCTAAACTTGGCATCTTAGTAAACGTGCCACAATTAACAATAATGCATTGCACCTGTGCAGCTGACCTGCGGAACCTGGGAATATACCATTCTGTCAATATGGGGAGAATATAATTATAATACCTTGTTGAAGTGACCATTTTGTTGAATTCTGCATTTATAGTTATTTTACTGTAATTTAACAACATAATAACCAGCACAGATAGACAAAGAGACATTCATGGATTTATATTCAAAAGTGACTTTTATTTTCCCCTTTCAGAGTCTGGCATATAGGCTCAAATACTTGTGATTGTATGTCTGCTGATTCAAGCTAATATGTCAATGTATTGCTATTGTACTACTATTTTATCCCTATGGGGGGTTTTGCTTAAAGTTCCCTGATTTTGCTTAGCAAGCAAGCATGAACAACATTCAGGGTGCAACACAACTGTGTGTGTGTGTGTGTGTGTGTGTGTGTGTGTGTGTGTGTGTGTGTGTGTGTGTGTGTGTGTGTGTGTGTGTGTGTGTGTGTGTGTGTGTGTGTGTGTGTGTGTGTGTGTGTGTGTGTGTGTGTGTGTGTGTGTGTGTGTGTGTGTGCGCGAGGGACGTGCTGGCCATTGGGAAAAGCGGGACAACTCCCGAACGGACAGTTCATTCCCGGCCGGTCCAGGCCGGCCATTAGGAAAAAATGTAAAATAAAATGTCGGCCTTCGTTCCATTTTGGGGGCTGGGCGGCCAACAAAGTAAATCGTCACTGTCGCGCAGAAACCTCGTATCTCCAAGTTTCAAATGTATACATTTTTTCGCAAAGCAAAGCCCTGCTTCATCATACAAGGCCGTCGCACAAAAGTAGTGAAAACAGCTGATGTTTTCACTAGTTTAAGTAATTTTTAAAATGATAAATGCAAAACAAACGGTTTTGGACATACAAGGTTTCCACCCGACAACGACGAAATATAACTAATGTACAGTAATTGGCCCACTGGCTTGTCACTTGTCATGATCTGAAATGACAAATCTTTGAGTAGCAGCAGCGCTATAGAGAGAGATCTCTCTCTATAGCGTGCAATGAGGGCCTCTGTAACTCTTTTTCCCGGGCTGAATCAGGGGCCCAGCATGTCCCTGGTGTGTGTATGTGTGTGTGAGTACATGGGCGGCGGGGCACGTCCCTTTTTAGTAGTGTGCGGTCAGCAATGCTGAGAGCAGCACATCGTACCCCCCCCCCCCCCCCCCCCCCCCACATCGTACCCCCCCCCCCCCCCCCCCCCCCCACACACAGCATTAATTGGACCCCCCCCCCCCCCCATCCGCACATCACACATTCTGCTTGGCTTCGCTCCCCTGGGACACACTCATCATGTGGACACACACACACACACACACACACACACACACACACACACACACACACACACACACACACACACACACACACACACACACAGATGCACATCCATGCATTTATGGTACAGCAAACAGCGTTGCTGTCGGCGCAGCCGTTGAGTTCTCTTGTCTGCCATGTTGTGCTGCACGAGCCATCCTCCTCAGACACATGTTGTTTAATAGAAGTTATAACAACATCTGTAGTGATCTGTAGTGTCTGCCACCATAAAGTGAGAGTATAGCACTATTACCATCTGCAGTGAAATGACAATTTAAGGACTTTTTAAAGAGCAAAAGACATTACTGCATCAAAGGTAATCAACAACATTTACTATACTGCCGTATAAAGGCAGAGTGCAGTAACTAGGTTTACTATACTGCCGTATAAAGGCAGAGTGCAGTAACTAGGTTTACTATACTGCCGTATAAAGGCAGAGTGCAGTAACTAGGTTTACTATACTGCCGTATAAAGGCAGAGTGCAGTAACTAGGTTTACTATACTGCCGTATAAAGGCAGAGTGCAGTAACTAGGTTTACTATACTGCCGTATAAAGGCAGAGTGCAGTAACTAGGTTTACTATACTGCCGTATAAAGGCAGAGTGCAGTAACTAGGTTTACTATACTGCCGTATAAAGGCAGAGTGCAGTAACTAGGTTTACTATACTGCCGTATAAAGGCAGAGTGCAGTAACTAGGTTTTTGGACACAACAGCGGTGGCACCTGTAAAGGCTCTATCAGAGTCCAAGGTGAAGAGCTATTCACTTCACCTCGTTGTAGTTTCCTAGCTATCACCTAGGCTTTGTTATGTATTTTTAGGTGATAGCTAGAAAACTACACCGAGGTGAAGTGAATAGTTCTTCACCCTGGACTCTGATAGAGGCTTAATGGTCTTTTGCTCTTTAAAAAGTCCTTAAATTGTCATTTCATCAGAATATAATAGTGCTATACTCTCACTTTATACATACTGCAGATGCATTCCAATACTTTTGTTGGCATCTGTTGTTATTGGATGCCTTGTTTGCACAAAGAAACTGAGGGTGTATCTTTTACTGCCTTTATTACACACTTTATGGATGGTGTTTGTTTTGGTTTTGATTTGACATTTTGTATTTTTTGGCATCATAATTTCCTCCTTTTCACAAATTACATTTTCTGCTGTTTTCGCAAAAAAACTCTGCTCATTATAACGACATTCTCCCCAAAACTGGCAACGGCGGCAGGTTTGGAAACGGATTAAAATGTAAGTGCAATCCAGCATGCAGTTGAGGAAGAAGCTTACGCCAAATAATTGCACTCGCTCCTTTCTACCTGGTGATAACTTTGATGTTGACAAATTAACGAAGGGAAAGTTGCAAACACGATGCATTGTGTTGTTGTGTGCCACGTGAGGAAAACAGTCGTCCTCCCAGCTCGCCCCGAGCAAGTTAATTTTCATGTTAATTAACTCTCAAACACCCGGAACGCGCCCGAGTCGCGTTGGATTCGAACCACTTTAACCATTATTTAGTGCTTTAACTATTGAAAAATAGCAGATCTACAAGCTCACAGCGCGGCACCAAGTGCCGCGCTGCAAGCTTGTAGATCTGTGAAAATGTAAATCGTGAAAATGTGTTCGAGTCTTTGAATGTCTTTGACCTGACTTCTGAATCCTTCCTCTAAATAAGTGGTTCTCAAACTTTTTTCATGTCAAGGACCCCCAAAATTACATTTATTTGGCCGTGGACACCCATCTCAAAACATGTTGTTCCAGGGACCCCCCAGAAGCAGAGATTTGAGTGACAAAAGTTTGCTTTGAAAAATACTGAGAAATGTGCACACATTTTCACGATTTTTTTAAAAATAGCAGATCTACAAGCTCGCAGTGCGGCACTCGGTGCCGCGCTGTGAGCTTGTATATCTGCTATTTTTCAACAGTTAAAGCAGTCAATAACTCTAGGCCTGAACGGGTTAAGCTCGCAGCGGAGCGTCTTGACTGATGGTGAAGTTTACAACGCAGCTCCTCCTTGATTCCATAAGCCGCCGCTGAACTGTAAATCTGTTGTACCGGAGCCTCATTACCAAACCAGATTAATGGGAGAGAGGTTTTTTTTTGCCGAGGACCAGGATGCAAATTGCTTTTGAGATGAAGCCAGTTTTTTTTTACACGCCTTAATTTGAATGTGTGTTGCTGTTATCGTGTATGTATGCAAATTCACCTGAAATACGTACATGTTTGAGGCGAGAGAGAGAGAGGGGGGGAGAGGGAGAGAGAGGGAGGGGGAGAGAGAGAGAGAGAGAGAGAGAGAGAGAGAGAGAGAGAGAGAGGGAGAGAGGGAGAGAGAGGAGATTAGGATCTCCCAAAAAGACGTACTTATTTCCCATCATCATTCATACCATTTCTCTGGCTGTGGTTTAACCCGTTTAGATCAGGTACACATTATTGAATATTATTATTTTACGCTTTAACTATTAAAAAATAGCAGATCTACAAGCTCACAGCGCGGCACCGAGTACCACGCTTGCGAGCTTGTAAATGTGCTATTTTTTAAAAATCATGAACATTTGAATTTTGGCCCGATTTTGACCCGATTCTATAAGTGTCTTCTAAATCCTTCCAAGGTTTTTTTTTTTTTTTAAACACATGTTTCTACGTCAGTGGTTCTCAAACTCTTTCATGTCAAGGACCCCCTAGAATTATATGTATTTGGCTGCCGACCCCCGTCTCAAAATATTTTGTATCAGGGACCCCCCAGAAGCAAACATTTGAGTCACAAATGTTCACTTTAAAAATGAGATATTCAAAGATTTGCACACATTTTCGTGATTTTTCTAAAATAGCAGATCTACAAGCTCGCGGCGCAACACTCGGTGCCGCGCTGTGAGCTTGCAAATCTTCTATTTTTCAATAGTTAAAGCATTCAATGATTCCAGGCCTGAATTGTTTAATTGCTTGGGAACGAGTCCAACCAGGCAGCCGTTCATCATCAGGCTCTGTAAGGATAGGAAGAGACACACACACACACACACACACACACACACACACACACACACACACACACACACACACACACACACACACACACACACACACACACACACACACACACACACACACACACACACACACACACACACAAACAGGGTTAGGGTCGTCCTCTGAATATTAAACAATATCGTTGTTGTCGGGTGGAAACCTTGTATGTCCAAGAACATTCCGTTTTGCATTTTATCATTTTAATAAAATATTTAAAATAGTGAAAACAGCAGATCTACAAGCACACAACCGCCTCGCACCGATCGGCTATTTTCACTATATATATTTTTTCTTCTATAGTTTTTATCCCGCGATTTTGTAACCCATTTTCACCCAGTGCCAACTGCCTATGTAATCCTGGGCTCTGCTCTCCCTCTGCCGCGCCTGGGGAGACAACGGACTGACCTCATGTTTCCTTCTATGCATGAGGAGTTGAAGTTGCTTCTTTTCACCTGACAGGGGGGATTTCCCCGGTTTGGACGTAGTGCGTGGAAGGAACACGTTATTCCAACCAGTTCCTTTCCCCTCCATCAGGCGCCCTGGCTGGCCAGGGGGAGGCAGTATAGAGACCAGGATTACGGCATGTTTTTGTGAGGGTATCTATACTAGGAGAACATGCAAACCCCACACAGAAAGGCCCTTTCGCCAACCCCACCTAGAGTGTGGGCGCTGATGACGCTATTTTCACTGGTTTTGTGCGACAGTCCTGTATAACAGTTTACAGTTTACAGTTTAGGCATTTAGCAGACGCTTTTAATCCAAAGCGACTTACAATAAGCAGATAAAACATCACAATAATAAACAAGATAATATGTCAGTACATCAACAGCAATATAACAAATGCAAATGAATATCTATCTAGAAAAAACAACAACAATATAATCAGTAAAGAAAAAAAAGTTGTTGTGCCCTCAGTTGCAAGTTGTGCTCCCTCAGTTTATATTCTATGTAAAGTCAAGAAAATATCAAAAACACCACAAATATTGGCTGAATATTATTATTGCCATAGAGATTACAATAACAGTATTGAAACACAGTTGCCCCTTAAAATAATTATCTGATTATTATTATGCACAGCTGGTGCAGCAGCACAACTCCCGTCTAATCCACAATTTAAAATCACCTAAACCTCAGCAGCAGCAACGGCTGTTATTTCAGCTCCCCAAAAACTAGCATCTGTTTTATTTCTGTTTTATAGATGATAAAAAGAATGTTCAGTATTACTGGCCTATATAAAAGAATATGTGCCCCCCTCACAATTTTCAACAGCCTCCTCAGTCATTTCATCCTGCAGCCGGCTGTGATGGATATGGAGGAGAGAGGGAGTGTGAAAGTGTGACATGAAAAGGAACATGTCAGTCTAGAGGAGGCCGGTCCAAGGAAGAGAAGATTGCTGCTAGATTACAGACTCAAACGCACACAAAGAAGCTCGGGGAGAAGCAGTTCCTAAAAGCTTCGTGACATGGAGTTTTTCTTCTCTGTGAGTGTCTGCAGGGACGTGCTGGCCATTGGTTAAAGCGGGACAACTCCCGAACGGCCGGTTCATTCCCAGCCCAGTCCAGGCCGGCCATTAGGGAAACATTTAAAATAAAAATGTCTGCCTTCGTTCCATTTTGGGGGCTGGGCGGCCAACAAAGTAAATCGTCACTGTCCGGGCAGAAACCTCGTATCTCCAAGTTTCAAATTTGTACAAAGGAAAGCCCTGCTTCACCATTCAAGGCCGTCGCACAAAAGTAGTGAAAATAGCAGATCTACAAGCACACAACGCCTCGCACCGCAAGGCGTTGTGTGCTTGTAGATCGGCTGTTTTCACTAGTTTAAATCATTTTTAAAATGATAAATACAAAACAAACTGTTTTGGACATACAAGGTTTCCACCCAACAACGACAAAATATAACTCATGTACAGTAATTGGCCCACTGGCTTGTCACTTGTCATGATCTGAAATTGCAAATCTTTGAGTAGCAGCAGCGCTATAGAGAGAGATCTCTCTCTATAGCGCGCAATGAGGGGCCTCTACAACTCTTTTTTCCGGGGCTGAATCAGGGGCCCAGCACGTCCCTGAGGCCAGGCCTAGGAAGATTGCTGCTAGATTACAGACTCAAACTCACACAAAGGAGCTCGGGGAGAAGCAGTTTCCTAAAAGCTTGGTGACATGGAGTTTTTCTTCTCTGTGTGAGTGTCTGTTCAGAAGTGCTCTGGCCTCAGAGAGAGAGGTGGGATGTTCGCCAACGAATCGAGTCTTTTGAACGGCTCTCTGAAATGAACGATAGGATTCGGTTCACAGTAGGGAGCCGTTCCTTTCTAATGAACAGTGGTGGGAAAAGTACTCAATTTCTTTACTTAAGTAAAAAATATCAATGCAATCATGAAGAAGTTTGGAATGTTAATGTACTTGAGTAAAAGTAAAAAAAAGTATTGGTATCAAAATGTACTTAAAGTACCAATATTAGAACGTACTCATTATGCAGAATGTCCTGTTTCACAGGTTTTCCAATGAGTAAAATGTAGAAAAATCATTTGAAAATAGCAGATCTACAAGCTCACAATGCGTCGCAACTGTGAGCTTGTAGATCGGCTATTTTCAAATGGCAGGTATGTACCTATATACTGTATGTCCGAAATAAATGTATATAGGGTAGAGATGGACATCGGTATCGGCCGGTATCGAAAATCGGCCGGTATTATATAAAATCGGCCTCAATCGGTGACCGGCCGGTCCTAACGTAATTTCCGGTTTTCCGTCGATCAAAAATGACACGCATTCGCAGTACGCAACATGTGGCTCAACGCGTGCTGACCAAAACAAAGCAGCAGCGAAGCTAACGCTAACAGACTCATGAAGAAAACATGTCGCAGATTTGGACTTATTTCACTGTGTGCCAGGATGATCCAAAACTCGCTCTTTGCATTGATATTACCCGTTCGCTCAAATAAATAACTCCATCTCATTACAGTACATCTGAACAAAAGCAACGATGCGAGCTGAACGGGGCTATAGTGTTCCGTCTATCTCTCTCGCTCTCTCTCCCCGTCCCTCCCTCCCTCCCTCCCTCCACACACACTCTGACTCTCACACCCACAACGAACAGGCGCAGCAGCGAGTGGTGGCTGGCTGCGTGAGTTTAGTCGAAAACAGCTGATCTACAAGGCATACAAACTCACATCATGCTAAAGAATGGCCAGATTAATGCACACGCTCGCAAAAGTGCTGAAATCTATAGCAAAGGCTGCCGAAGAAGCGCTAAAAATGTCCGAGAAGCGTCTATTTTATTTCCTGTGCGAATCGTCTATTTTACGTGCTATCAACAGTGATTTTCCGATGTTTCCTCCCTGTTGGTAGCCAGCCACACATATCCCAAATATTGCGCTACATAAATGCATGTAATCATGAGCAGCATGAGTGTCCACTGTAGCCTGCTTGTTTAGCGTCCTGTGCTAGATAAACACTTCTCTGAGTCTCATCACCCAATGTTGCCAGGTTTTGTTTTTGAGAGAGAAACAAGCAACCAGGGGGATTGCTTGTTGATACTAATGACAGTATAAAAACAGAAAGGATTGCCAAGTCAATTTCACCAGCATATTAATAACAATGATAATAATAGTTAAATAGCACCAGCTTTCATTTTTCAAGTACAAACATTGCACTAGATTGAGTTCAAGTTTTATTTTCTTAAGTTAACTCAGTGCTGCTTAAAAAATTGTTGATTGTGACATTGAAAGTCAACTATTCCAGTGTTTAACTGGGGTACTACGAGTACCCCTGGTGATACCCAGAGGTACTGCATGGGATACTGAAGAAATTACATGGTAGAATACCAGCCAACTGAGATGTGTTTTTGAATTTTGTTGATCAGTTGATGATTGGTTGTTGATTACTAGTTATTGACATGAAAACTGACTGAATCTTATTGTCAGTGTTGAAAATAAATCTGCTCAGGATGCACTGTTTGAAACTCACTCCATTTCTTATTTGTGATGTTATATTGTTGAACAGGGGTGTTATGCATATAGCCTACCATAGTTGTGGTTTTAATTGCAGTTATATAAGCAAAATGTTGTCTGGGAAAGGGAGTACTTGGATAAAAAAATCATGGAAAGGGTACTCAAGCCAAAAAATATATGGTGTATTGTATAATTATTGTTCTTTCTTAGATAGAAAATCGGTATCGGAAAAATCGGTATCGGCAGATCAGAATTTAATAAAACCGGAAATCGGAATCGGCCAAGAATTTTGCAATCGGTCCATCTCTAATATAGGGTTGAACTTATTTGCATCAAAATCTACAAAGTAACCAGAATGAGCCAGTTCTATTGAACGGCTCTTTGAAAGGAACGGATCCCAGAGATCCGGCTCACTGCAAAGAGCCATAAATCCCATCTCTACTCAGAAAGAGAGAGAGTGGTTGGTTGGGAGTCTTCTTTTAGTGGAGGCTGCCTGAGTCGATGGCAACATGATCGCTGCTAAAGAAATAACAACTGATGTTTTCAGCCTGTGGTGGAAGAAGTACTTTTTTACTTGAGTAAAAGTACTGCAATGTAGAAATACTCTGTTAGGGTTGCACCTGGGTATCATATAATATTGATGACATCAGGGAACTCCATATATGGGCATAAAAGGGATTGTGTTAGTGTGACATCACAGTGAAGCCAGAGAGTGATGTCAGGGCGTCGAATCGCATTCCGGTAGACATTACACATTACACAACAGACATAATTAGTTGGCGGCGCCTAGTGGTCCCCCAGTGGTCCCCGGCCGACTAATTATAAGCTCGGTTCCGACGTGAATGGGCGAATTTGTGGAAGTCATCGAGGCGCGTCCGCCAGAATATCAACTTCATCAGTCTGTGAGACGATGAAAGCTCACTTATACTTCTATTCTATTCAGTAAAAGTTTAGCGGCACCAAGGTCAACCCGGGTAAAGTTCTTCTCATCTTTTTAAATATATTGTTCTGTGTGCTTAAAGCTGATCCAGCTGTACTTATTATTATGATATGCAGACCTCCGAGGCGCACGCACACACACACACACACACATACACACACGCACACACACACACACACACACCCATACACACAGGGGTGTCGCACCAAATTCTGGGCCCTGGGTACAAGGATTCACTGCGTTACTTTGTGCTTTAACTATTGAAAAATAGCAGATATACAAGATACAGCGCAGCACTGAGTGCCGCACTGCGAGCTTGTAGATCTGCTATTTTTGAAAAATCTTGACAATTTTTTGTGCAAGTCTTTGAAGGTTTTTTGAAAAAACCTATGTTTCTATGTCAGTGGTGCTCAAACCTTTTCATGTGAAGGACCCCCAAAATGATATGTATTTGACCACGGACCCCCATCTCAAAATATTTAGTTCCAGGGACCCCGGCACTCGGTGCCATGCTGTGAGCTTGTATATCTGCTATTTTTCAATAGCTAAAGTATAAAATAATTAGGGCCCCTCCACCTTGGGCCCTAGTAACTCAGTCCAACTCCCCCCCCCCCCCCTTGTGACGCCCCTGTACACACAGACACACACACACACACACACACACACACACACACACACACACACACACACACACACACACACACACACACACACACACACACACACACACACACACAGATTCTTCTCACACACAGATTATCACCGGATGTGACAGAATAATTTTCAACTGAGATTTTCAACGTTCAACATCAGCAAACAGTGCTGACTCTAAGGCTGTGGAATTCATTTCATGAATCTGCTTTACTTGAAAGACGACTCATTCAGCACAGAACCAAAGCCACTTCATCAGTCTGGCTGTACTTTATATATATATATATATATAATATATTATCCTTGATTATTTCTGCGTGTCAAAAAGGGTTAACCCATCGATGATGTTTCAGTGTTTTGCATCTCTGATGATCACACAGATCTTTTTTTTCACCGAGAGTGTGTGCTGCGAGCTTGTATGTTTGCAAATCTTTGAATATAATTTTATTTCAAAGGAAACTTTTGTAACTCAAATCTCTGTTTCTGGGGGTCCCTGGAAGTTGGAACAACATATTTTGAGATGGGGTCTGTGGGCCAAATACATATTTGAGCTAGAGATGTGCCGATTGATCAGTGATTGTTTGCGATCGGCCGATAAAGCCGATAGCCTTGATCGGTATCGGCTTTACCGATCTACAAGCTAGATCAGCTATTTTCACAATATGTATCTGTGGGACTGAATGTAACCTCAGCTTCAACTCCTACAAGTTGAATTCACCCTTTGTCAAGTCCCGCCCATTGTCCTGCCCCTCTCCACACCCATTGGTTGCTGTGTCTTGGAGGGACATTCAGTGGGACATTCCATCCACTGCCATGTTAATTCAGTTGCTTCATATTGTTATTCTGTGGGCTCAATTCTAATTTCAAACTTTGTTTCAGTAAAATGGAGCTGCTCAGTGGCAGCATAGTGAATCAGCATATTTTTAAATGTTTTTATTTCTCCAAAAAATATGTTTTAGCTAATTCAACATAAAAAAGGCGGGACAAGGCAGATAGAGCCTGCTGGTTGGTCAGTCAGGGACCAACCAGGAGGCTAACAAAGGGTGAATTGGATACTAAAGGACCTCAGCCTGCAATCTCCTAATGTTTAAACGTATTCACGTTATTCCTGGCCCCGCCCCCGGCTTCCTGTTCATATTCTGAAAGAGGCGGAGGCTGAAAAAGCTGGCCTGAAAAACATCATTTGGTTTCCTGTTGTCCTTGCATTAAAGTGTCAGTAGTTGGCGCTCTGGGCTCTGAATGTACCTGGGTTGCCATGTCTGCCTATAATAAGCAATTAGTGTCTTTAAAAAAATAGCATAGTTGCTTATTGGGCTTACTTTCTAATATTTCTTTAAACCAGTCTTTAAAAAATCTTTTCATATCAAGGACCCCAGATTAACATATTTGTCCACAGTCGCAGACCCCCATCTGAAAATATGTGGTGCCGTGCCAGGGACCTCCACACAGATTTATGTTGTTAAAATGTTTCAAAAATATTCAAAATATTTTTTTCCCTCAATAGTTTTTAAATAGCAAATATACAAGCTCACAATATGTTCGCAATGTGGCACATTGTGAGCTTGCTGATCTGCTATTTTGTAATGTAAATGTAAAGTAGTATATCCTACTGTAGTTGCTTCTGTTGGGCTTATTTCTTTGGCAAAATCTGGCAACAGACAATTCCCTGTCACTTCCTTACTTGGGAGGAAGTGAAAAGACGTTTTGCCCTCTGTAAAAGAAAATGGCATGCAGCCTCCATAGAGAGGACCAGGAATAACGTGAGAAGAATAATCATTAAATATATAAATGCTGCTACAGTAGAAGAATAGAAGAATGTATGGATTTGACTCTGTGATCGGGAATGTCGGTATCGGCAGATACTGATTCCAGTTGATCGGTGATCGGTATCGGCCCCCGCAATCGGAGCATCTATAATTTGAGCACTTGCACATCATTTATTTTATTAACCATTCTGAAACCCTATACTTAGGCCCCCATGTCTACTAGTCTCCCCCCTCTCTTTTTTTCCCCTCTACACCAAACCAAAATAGACTGTCTACAAGCTCACACGTCGCAACACAACATGTTATCTTGTATAGGTTTGCCATTTATCTTCACCGACATGTTCGTCTACGGCAAGTCCAGAATAGGGACGCTTTAGGGTTCATGTGGTTACGCTCCCTGACCGCCAGTCTGTCTGCAATCGCAGCACTGGAATTAGTTTGGCCTCAAAGCTCTTCAAAACACATCTCAACCTGATCGACTCCCTTGATCAAAAAGAAATAAAAAAGCCAATGTTATTTTGGACTCTGCAGTCCCATAGAAATAAAGTGACAAAAACAGTATTCTTTCATATCAGAAATATTGCCAACCTCAGCAAGATGCTGAACAACTAATTCCTGCTTTTATCTCAGAGTAGGCTGGGCTGTTGTTGCAGTGCACTTTATCCCATTTAGGCCTAGAATTATTGAATGCTTTAACTATTGAAAAATAGCAGATTTACAAGCTCACAGCGCGGCACCGAGTAGCTTGTAGATCTGCTATTTTTGGAAAAAGTCGTGAAAATAAATCTTTGAATAGATGTATTTTCAAAGCGAACGTTTGTAACTCAAATTTTGCTTCTGGGTGGTGCCTGGAACTAGATATTTTGAGATGTGTGTCCGTGGCCAAATACATATCATTTTGGGGGTCCTTCACATGAAAAAGTGTGAGAACCACTGACATAGTAGTCTCTCAAGAACAGACTAACTGAGCTCCAGTGAAGTGAAAAGGACCTTTTCTTTGACGATGGCTGGCCAGATTGCTGACATAGAAACATAGTTTTTTTTTTTTTAAACCTTAGGAGGATTCAAAAGACACTTATAGAATCGGGTCAAAATTTAAATTTTCATGATTTTTCAAAAATAGCAGATCTACAAGCTCGCAGCGCGGCACTCGGTGCCGCGCTGTGAGCTTGTAGATCTGCTATTTTTCAATAGCTAAATCATAAAATAATGATACACAATAATTTGTACCCGTTCTGAATGGATTATACTGAACTCTGCTGCTAGACTGCAAAAAACAAAACAAAAAAAAAAGACATCATTCCAGTCTTGGCTTGACGACGCCGACTCCTCGTGTCGTCCAGATTCGATTTTTATTAAAGTTGTTCTGGCCGAGGTTTTGAACCAGAATGTCACTATACTGCGAGACGGTAACATTTCTTCCCATCTTGGAAACCGCTTTGCTGCAGCCTGACGCAGTTTGAAGAAGTGTTAGAAGCTTCTTTGTATCAAGGATGGAAACTAAAGACACGTACATCTGACCAGTGCTGTGTTCTAACTGATACTTGGGCCGTATGCTGTGAACAGAGCGCATGCCCTCGTGAACCTTTCAACGTAACGTATCTGATAGGCATTATGCCCTGGCCACAGGAAGGCCGACTCCATCTTTCAGCTTTTCTGATTTTTACCCTTCCATGGAATTTAAAACACCGATGTGAGAAATCGTGTCAAATACACCCAAATTTCACCCAGGTTTTTTAATTTCATCTCACTCACTTCACTTTGTCTGCTGACCTCACTCAGCAATGAAATAAATAGAAAATAAACAAAAATAAAACAATTCACAGGAGGCAAGCAGTGATCACCCCATGATGTGCACTGTAATGTAGTTTCAAATGCACTGCATTGCAGGCGCTTTTTGAGAGTAAAAAAATAAGAAGCCACGTGTAACATGATGTGTGATCTGGGCAGCTTGCCCCAGGAAATGTGCCAATCTCAATAAGGAACAACGGTATATGAAATCAGACATTTTTCATGTGTTCCCGGACCGGGGGATTGAAGAATTCATTTGAACTCTGATAGCGTAACCGTAGGGTTACATTTGTACCCCACAGGCTATGAGTCACACAAACTGATAAAATACCAGCTCTGACTTTAGAAGACACGACGCAAATAAGGCATTTTATGTTCTTTCTATTTTACAAAAACACCAACCATACAGGAACTAAGTGTAATTGCTTTCATGAAAACAAGCGGAATCTAATTTGTGGGACAATAATACATGGCAAACCATCATAGGTTAAATAGATTATGATTATTTTCTCGCGGCGTACATAATTCTACGAGGAACGCCAAAGCAGTGATTATGTGTGATCCGAGCGGAGGCCCAGGAGCTGCATGTCCTCCCCGATGGTGCAAATCATAATCATTACCTTTCCTGCCGGCGTTCGCCTCATTATTGGGCGAAGATTAACCCACTCAGAACGGGTACACATTATTGTGTATCATTATTTTATGCTTTAACTATTGAAAAATAGCAGATATACAAGCTCACAGCGCGGCACCGAGTGCCGCGCTGCGAGCTTGTAGATCTGCTATTTTTGAAAAATCGTGAAAATTAGAATTTTGACCCGATTCTATAAGTGTCTTTTGAATCCTTCTAAGATTTTTTTGAAAAAACCTATGTTTCTATTGTCAGCAATCTGGCCAGCCATTGTCAAAGAAAAGGTCCTTTTCACTTAACTGGAGCTCAGTTAGTCTGTTCTTGAGAGACTACTATGTCAGTGGTTCTCATGCCTTTTCATGTGAAGGACCCCCAAAATGACGTGTATTTGGCCACTGACCCCCATCTCAAAATATTTAGTTCCAGGGACCACCCAGAAGCAACATTTGAGTTACAAACGTTCGCTTTGAAAATACTCAAAATATTCAAAGATTTGCACACATTTTCACGACATTTTCAAAAATAGCAGATCTACAAGCTCGCAGCGCGGCACTCGGTGCCGCGCTGTGAGCTTGTATATCTGCTATTTTTCACTGGTTAAAGCATTCAATAATTCTTGGCCTAAATAGATTAAAGTCGTCAACAGAGGAGGCAGCGAAGCTCCCAGTTTCTACCTGGGAGGATTAAACACACATTACTGAGGAGCGCAACGAGAAGACAGCAGCAGCAGCAGCACACCTCCATTTAAACCTGCCTCATCCACATTCCCCTTGGACAGGGTGCACGTGCACACATAGACACCAAAGGGGGCTTGAGCCCATGCCCTTTTATCTCTCTGTAAAGAGTGTCCTCTCCAGACCATGAATGCAGTTTTTACTATGGTGAAAGAAATGCCCCCTCTTTCCATGCCATACCTGAATGCATTCAAGAGAATTGCCTTGTCCAAACTCTCCTGAACTTGAATGCAGCATCTTATGTTCTGATAGTTACCTACTCCTCCCGCGAGGGAAATTCGGGTATCGCAGCCCAACCAGCTGCTTTTTTACAGCTTAACCCAGCTGAACCCAGTGCAGCCCACAAGGAGCGCGAGGGGGGGGAGCAGTGATAGCTGGAGCGGGGAATCGTACCTGCGACCTCTGGGGTCTCCGGAGTCCTAGGTATGGACACTAACCACTCAGCCATCACTGCTCTGTTGAAAGAATTGCCCTCTTTGTGTAGAAATCCATGCCGTTACGCCACATCTCCAGTGTTGACTTGATTATGCTTAGTTTTGTGTGGTATCAAGCATCGAAAATAGCCGACCTCCAAGCTCTCAACGCGTTGTGAGCTTGGAGGTCGGCTATTTCCGATATTTCCACCAAAAGGCCCTTTTAGAAATTGCAGCCCCTGCCTCTCTAACGTTCTCTGCACACCCCTGTGTGTGTGTGTGTGTGTGTGTGTGTGTGTGTGTGTGTGTGTGTGTGTGTGTGTGTGTGTGTGTGTGTGTCTGTGTGTGTGTGTGTGTGTGTGTGTGTGTGTGTGTGTGTGTGTGTGTGTGTGTGTGTGTGTGTGTGTGTGTGTCTGTGTGTGTGTGTGTGTGTGTGTGTGTGTGTGTGTGTGTGTGTGTGTGTGTGTGTGTGTGTCTGTGTGTGTGTGTGTGTGTGTGTGTGTGTGTGTGTGTGTGTGTGTGTGTGTGTGTGTGTGTGTGTGTGCGTGTACATGTGCATGAGTGTGTATTTATGGTGAAAACAATCACCATTTTCCATTTCAAGACAGAAGCTAAGCTATATGACGTCGTGTTCAAACCAAAACGACAACACAACAGCAGGGCTATTATTATCCAAGGCACCGCGATATAAGAAAGTGACCGTTCTCTTTTATGAAAACGCAGATGATTGCGGTCGGGGATTTCAAAGGCGATTAAAGGAGAAAACGATCCTATAAAACACACCCAGGGCAGGGCGGCGACGACGCGCTGGCAAACGGTTTTAAACATCGTTATTCAGACAACGCTTCAGTCTGCTAGCTAGCATGATGTCTGCCATGTTTATGGGCGATGCAGCCTGGCTGTGAAACGGCCCCTGGGACCCCTGGGACGTGCGGTGAAGACCATTACGGGCTCTTGGCAGGTGGTCCCCCAATTAAGACCCACCAGGTTCACAAACATCTGGTGGTCCCCGATGGGCCAGGCACTGATCTACAGCTAGTCAGCCATCTGAACTCTGACCCTAGCTGTGTGCAGACCAACACTCCCATCTGAACTCTGACCCTAGCTGTGTGCAGACCAACACTCCCATCTGAACTCTGACCCTAGCTGTGTGTAGACCAACACTCCCATCTGAACTCTGACCCTGTGTGCAGACCAACGCTCCCATCTGAACTCTGACCCTGTGTGTAGACCAACGCTCCCATCTGAACTCTGACCCTGTGTGTAGACCAACGCTCCCATCTGAACTCTGACCCTGTGTGTAGACCAACACTCCCATAAGAACTCTGACCCTGTGTGTAGACCAACACTCCCATAAGAACTCTGACCCTGTGTGTAGACCAACACTCCCATCTGAACTCTGACCCTGTGTGTAGACCAACACTCCCATCTGAACTCTGACCCTGTGTGTAGACCAACACTCCCATCTGAACTCTGACCCTGTGTGTAGACCAACACTCCCATCTGAACTCTGACCCTCGCTGTGTGTAGACCAACGCTCCCATCTGAACTCTGACCCTCGCTGTGTGTAGACCAACACTCCCATCTGAACTCTGACCCTCGCTGTGTGTAGACCAACACTCCCATCTGAACTCTGACCCTGTGTGTAGACCAACACTCCCATCTGAACTCTGACCCTGTGTGTAGACCAACACTCCCATCTGAACTCTGACCCTGTGTGTAGACCAACACTCCCATCTGAACTCTGACCCTAGCTGTGTGCAGACCAACACTCCCATCTGAACTCTGACCCTAGCTGTGTGCAGACCAACACTCCCATCTGAACTCTGACCCTAGCTGTGTGTAGACCAACACTCCCATCTGAACTCTGACCCTGTGTGCAGACCAACGCTCCCATCTGAACTCTGACCCTGTGTGTAGACCAACGCTCCCATCTGAACTCTGACCCTGTGTGTAGACCAACACTCCCATAAGAACTCTGACCCTGTGTGTAGACCAACACTCCCATAAGAACTCTGACCCTGTGTGTAGACCAACACTCCCATCTGAACTCTGACCCTGTGTGTAGACCAACACTCCCATCTGAACTCTGACCCTGTGTGTAGACCAACACTCCCATCTGAACTCTGACCCTGTGTGTAGACCAACACTCCCATCTGAACTCTGACCCTCGCTGTGTGTAGACCAACGCTCCCATAAGGCACGGGGCAGGCCTGTCGCACAAATTCAGGATTCACTCACATTTTCTGCTTTAACTATTGAAAAATAGCAGATCTACAAGCTCGCAGCGCGGCACCGAGTGCCACGCTGCGAGCTTGTAGATCTGCTATTTTTGAAAAATCGTGAAAATGTTTTTTTTTTGGTTTTTGGATGTTTCTATGTCAGTGGTGCTCAAACTTTCTCATGTGAAGGACCTCCAAAATTATGACCGTTCTCTTTTATGAAAACGCAGATGATTGCGGTCGGGGATTTCAAAGGCGATTAAAGGAGAAAACGATCCTATAAAACACACCCAGGGCAGGGCGGCGACGACGCGCTGGCAAACGGTTTTAAACATCGTTATTCAGACAACGCTTCAGTCTGCTAGCTAGCATGATGTCTGCCATGTTTATGGGCGATGCAGCCTGGCTGTGAAACGGCCCCTGGGACCCCTGGGACGTGCGGTGAAGACCATTACGGGCCCTTGGCAGGTGGTCCCCCAATTAAGACCCACCAGGTTCACAAACATCTGGTGGTCCCCGATGGGCCAGGCACTGATCTACAGCTAGTCAGCCATCTGAACTCTGACCCTAGCTGTGTGCAGACCAACACTCCCATCTGAACTCTGACCCTAGCTGTGTGCAGACCAACACTCCCATCTGAACTCTGACCCTAGCTGTGTGTAGACCAACACTCCCATCTGAACTCTGACCCTGTGTGCAGACCAACGCTCCCATCTGAACTCTGACCCTGTGTGTAGACCAACGCTCCCATCTGAACTCTGACCCTGTGTGTAGACCAACGCTCCCATCTGAACTCTGACCCTGTGTGTAGACCAACGCTCCCATCTGAACTCTGACCCTGTGTGTAGACCAACACTCCCATAAGAACTCTGACCCTGTGTGTAGACCAACACTCCCATCTGAACTCTGACCCTGTGTGTAGACCAACACTCCCATCTGAACTCTGACCCTGTGTGTAGACCAACGCTCCCATCTGAACTCTGACCCTGTGTGTAGACCAACACTCCCATAAGAACTCTGACCCTGTGTGTAGACCAACGCTCCCATCTGAACTCTGACCCTGTGTGTAGACCAACACTCCCATAAGAACTCTGACCCTGTGTGTAGACCAACACTCCCATAAGAACTCTGACCCTGTGTGTAGACCAACACTCCCATCTGAACTCTGACCCTGTGTGTAGACCAACACTCCCATCTGAACTCTGACCCTGTGTGTAGACCAACACTCCCATCTGAACTCTGACCCTGTGTGTAGACCAACACTCCCATCTGAACTCTGACCCTCGCTGTGTGTAGACCAACGCTCCCATCTGAACTCTGACCCTCGCTGTGTGTAGACCAACACTCCCATCTGAACTCTGACCCTCGCTGTGTGTAGACCAACACTCCCATCTGAACTCTGACCCTGTGTGTAGACCAACACTCCCATCTGAACTCTGACCCTGTGTGTAGACCAACACTCCCATCTGAACTCTGACCCTGTGTGTAGACCAACACTCCCATCTGAACTCTGACCCTGTGTGTAGACCAACACTCCCATCTGAACTCTGACCCTCGCTGTGTGTAGACCAACGCTCCCATAAGGCACGGGGCAGGCCTGTCGCACAAATTCAGGATTCACTCACATTTTCTGCTTTAACTATTGAAAAATAGCAGATCTACAAGCTCGCAGCGCGGCACCGAGTGCCACGCTGCGAGCTTGTAGATCTGCTATTTTTGAAAAATCGTGAAAATGTTTTTTTTTTGGTTTTTGGATGTTTCTATGTCAGTGGTGCTCAAACTTTCTCATGTGAAGGACCTCCAAAATTATATGTATTTGGCCACGGACCCCCATCTCAAAAGATTTACTTTCAGGGACCCCCCCAGAAGCAAAATTTGAGTTACAAATGTTCGCTTAAAAATTATATTCAAAGATTTGCACACAAAAAATACCAGATTTACGAAGAAGCTCAAAACGTGTCGCAGTGTGAAAACATTTTAACACTTATCTTTCCTTTAATTACAATCTAAAATATGAACCCTTGTTGTAAAAAAAACAAAGTCCAATTATTATTATTATTATTATTATTATGAAGTAATCTATTAAATCAATGAAAAACCTTGACGTGCAACAACAGATGTTGTGGGGGGTCCCTGGGGGTCCCTGCTTAGTGGGGGTCCCTGCTTCGTCTCTCTCTCTCGGCTAAAGGGTCCTCGGGATGAAAAACATTGAAGACCCCTGGTCTAAAATAACATGCCATCTTAATTACATTTGCATAAGACGCGTCGTCAAATTAAATTACGGCCCGTTCATTTTCAAATGTATGACAGAGTAGGCCAGGGGTCTTCAACGTTTTCAGGCCAAGGACCCCTTGGTTGAGAGAGAGATGAAGCAGGGACCCCTTAGTTGAGAGAGAGAGATGAAGCAGGGACCCCTTAGTTGAGAGAGAGAGATGAAGCAGGGACCCCTTAGTTGAGAGAGAGATGAAGCAGGGACCCCTTAGTTGAGAGAGAGATGAAGCAGGGACCCCTTAGTTGAGAGAGAGAGATGAAGCAGGGACCCCTTAGTTGAGAGAGAGAGATGAAGCAGGGACCCCTTAGTTGAGAGAGAGAGATGAAGCAGGGACCCCTTAGTTGAGAGAGAGATGAAGCAGGGACCCCTTAGTTGAGAGAGAGATGAAGCAGGGACCCCCACAACCTGTTCATAGATTCCATATAGTTTCATTGTTTGACAGCACAATCATCAGTGTATTTTGGATTCATGTCAATTTGTGTTTCCAGATATTTAACCACTTGAACCGTCAACACTTAATACACTTGAACTTTAACTCTGTACTTAGTCTGCTCTTTTCCCCCTCAACACCAAACAAAAAATAGCTGATCTACAAGCTCACAACGCCTCGCGCTGCGAGGCGTTGTGAGCTTGTAGATCTGCTATGTTTGGCTAAAGTTCTCAGAATATGGACGCTAGGGTTCAAGTGTTTAATATAGAAAAGGGGGAAAAATCACACAAAGATTTGGAGGACCCCCTGTAGTGACTGACTCTGAGGACCCCCTAGGGGTCCCGGACCCCCTGTTGAAGACCTCTGAAGTAGGGTATATGCTTCGAGGGTCTTCCACATGAGTGAAGACCCTCATCCACAGTGTTTGTGTTCCTCCCTGGCTGAACGGATGGCTGGTGCTTGCCGCTGGTTGGGATCAGTACTGTATAATCAAACCCTCATTAAGTAAAGTAGATGTTTATCTTAGCAGGGAAAGCAAAGCCATCAATCCCACTAACAAGATGCCTGACGCAGAGTCCCTCCACTGATACTGACCTCATGGTCACCTCTGAGGGTCCAGGGTCCTCTCCTCTCCCTCCACTGATACTGACCTCATGGTCACCTCTGAGGGTCCTGTGTCCTTTCCTCGTCCCGTACGCCGGATTCACTCACATTTGGTGCTTTAAAGAGGTGGTGCCATGATTTTTCCACCCTAAAAAAATATTATCAGGTATTATGATTATACTAGTAGGAAGATTTTTTTCCAAAAAAGTATATGTGGCCACACCCCCAGTTCATTAAGTATGCATGGATGTCATGGTGGGTGGTGACCCAGCTGAAGTTAGCCACACTCCTGTTTGGGTGAATGGTAATTAGGGGAGGAGTTGATTCTGTGATGTCATCGTATCTGTGTTTTTTAACTGACACTTTTGACCACAAGGTGGCAGCCTCCAAGAGAAAACAAACAAATACCAAGAGAATACATCATTTCTCATAAAAACCACACCAGGGGGTCTATTGAAGTACTGTCAACCTCCTAGACACATGAAAACCAGAAAAAGTACAAAACTATGGCACCACCTCTTTAACTATTGAAAAATAGCAGATATACAAGCTCACAGCGCGGCACCGAGTGCTGCGCTGCGAGCTTGTAGATCTGCTATTTTTGAAAATGTAAGTGAGTCTGAATATTTCAAATCCTACTATGGTTTTTGGAAAAACCTGTGTTTCTATGTCAGTGGTGCTCAAACTTTTGCATGTGAAGGACCCCCAAAATGATATGTATTTGGCCATGGACCCCCATCTCAAAATATTTACTTCCAGTGACCCCCCAGAAGCAAAGTTTGAGTTGCAAATGTTCGCTTAAAAAAATACATATATTCAAAGATTTGCGCACATTTTCATGACTTCAAAAATAGCAGATCTACAATCTCACAGCGCGGCACCGAGTGTCGCGCTGTGAGCTTGTAGATCTGCTATTTTTCTGATACTGACCTCCCGCTCACCTCTGTCCTGTGTCCTCTCCTCCTGAACGCGGGAGTTGGGAACTTGAGCGTGTTTTGTTCAAGGTTCAAGGTTGTACTTTATTGTTACGTCTTTTGTACATAAGAGCAGTGTTGGGTAACGCACGTTAGTAATATAACGCATATTACTAATATATTACCGAAATGCGGTAACGACTAATATAACGCCCTACTAAAAAAAACATCGGTAATATAATGCAGTAATGACAACTTATTTACAGCATTACTTTCCGCGTTACCGGCCAAAGTGAAGGTGCTTTTTTTATTTTCTTTGTATTTCCTATTTTTGTATCCATCCACAATGCGAAGCGTCCAACAGCAGCACCGCCAGCGCCAGAAAACTACAAAGCCCATTGACACCTGCGACCATTATTTCCTGTTGGCGCGCTGTGCGGTACATCAAACAACAAACAACAACATTAGCAGCAAGCAGCATCAAGTCAGAATGGAGTCGGAATCGGATGAAATATTGGTTGATGAGGAGATCCAGGTCCAGGAGAATGAGCCCGAGCCGGTGGGAGACCCAGGGTCAACGTTTTCAGGATGGATATATTCACATTATTTCGAGTTCATTAAACAAAAGGATGAGAAGAACATTGCAGTTAAGTGTAAACTCTGCGATGCGGGGCCAGGGAGGAAGACGAAGGTTCTCTCTACGTCGATAAAAAGCACAAGTAACCTAAAGAAACACCTGGAAACGGTTCACCCTCACACTAAACTAACTGAGAAAAGAAAGGCAGATGGCAGCGGCGGCGCACCGAATCTTAAGCAACAAAAACTCGATTTCTCTCTCCGGGTTGAACGGCTGGAAGTCGAGAAGTCAAAGAAGTGAGGAGGCTCGTAGCGGAGTATGTTGTTGAGGATATGAAGCCTCTGTCAACAGTAGAATCTCCAGCTTTTCGAAAGCTTGTCAGCAAAATCCCTGTCAAAACTGCTAAGGTAAGATGTCGTTTACAATTTCCTATTATAGCTATGATTTCTATAATCATTAATTAAATTCAATAATCAATACCTACCAGTGCATGCAGAGGCCAATACACAGCCTGCTATTGCCCTCGCCTAGGCGCTTATATAACGCTGATTCATTAAGCTATATGCCTATTTCAAAATCATATTATTAATACAATATTTTCTATACATTTTCAGCCTTTCGTCCCACCAGACAGAAAGACATTTGCCAAAGAGCTGGAGGCGGCATATGCTTTAATGGAGAAGGAATTAAAGAAAACACTGGATGAGCAGCTATATGTTTCAACAACAGCAGACATATGGAGTGCCAATAATAAGAGTTTCATGGGGGTGACCGTGCACTGGATCGACCCTCGTACATTGAAAAGAGAGAAGGCAGCGATAGCTTGTAAACGATTCCGAGGTCGTCACACCTATGATGCAATTACAACTGAGCTGGAGGACATTTTCTCTAAATATTTATTTTATTTTGAGTCTGCCTACATAATGTGAATAGGACATGGTCATTGTTGTTTCCCTAAAATCTGATCTGTGAACTGTCCTTATTGTGTCCTTGTTGGACTGAAATGAGCCATAGACATAGTAGGCCTAATAATGGTTTGGTTTTCGTTTGTTCAGTTTTGCTCAGTTTGACAAATAAGGCCAGTGCTGGCCGTAGAGAGGCCTCCAATCCGAGCGAGCGCACGTTTATTTTAATTGTTGTGGGGGTCCGTGCCCTTCTTCAGTAGGTCTAATATTGTTTAATGTGTATATAGATTTTTTTGTTTGTTTTTATTTGTTTTATTTTATTAGGCTGTGTTTTAAGCTGCAATTGAGCCTAAATGGGACTATTTCGTTGGGTCTTACTCTTAAAGCCAATAGGCATGCTCTTTGTGTGTCATTGTTAAAAATGTATGCATGCCTTGTTCTTGAGTGTAATTGCACTATTTCGTTGGCTTATAAAGCCAGTAACCTTTATTTCATTGTTGAAAACATGTCAAGGCCTTGTTCTCATGAACCTGCTAGCTTTTTTCGTTTATACCGTAGGCTAACAAGTGTTTTGTTTACAATGTGTTTGTTCATTCATTATAATGACCGATGTCTTACAGCTAATATGTAGCCCATGTGTTTGTATTTTCCACATGACTGAAATGGTCCACTTGAAGAAAGCACCTTAAACAGCAATTTAATTTGCATTATATGCTACTCATGCAGATCTTGTTCTGTGGACTTTAATAAAAAAGGCATAGAGGTTTGTATCTTGTTGTCAAACTTGTCATGTCATTATAGGCCACATTTAAGAAGGTATAGGTCTATTGTGTTTCATATGAAAAAACAGACAAAATATAAAATAAAATAATAAAATATATAAAATATAATAATAAAATATCTAGATAATTATTTGTTCAATTTGAGCTTTTTTTTTTTTTTTTTTTTACCAAAAAGTAATAAGTAAAGTAATATTAATATATTACTCCTCCTCGGGGGGTAATATGTAACGAAAAATATTACTTTAAAATCAAGGTAATATGTAATCAGTCTATATTACTAAAAAAAGTAACGCTACCCAACACTGCATAAGAGTAAAACTTGTTTTTGTTTGGCATCCTTCAGACAATGCAGTGGTATAACTAAAATAACAGCAAACAATAACATTTTATTGCAGTCCATTGTACAGCACCTTGTATCATTGTTTCAAAAGGTGATTTATAAATAAAATGTACTTTACTTATTTTCATACATACAGTATACATACATAGTGCCTACACATGTATAATTTAGGTATAATTACCATCCAAGATATGGTCAGGTTTTACATTTACTGGCCAACTGAAACTCTAGTCGTCCGGTGGCTGGTAAATGTCAGCCTAACAGAAACCCTGCTCCGGAACGGAAACGCATGCAGTAATCAAACACCATGCCTTTTATAATCACATGGAAATGGAGCAGCATGCGATGCAAGCACTCAGGTTTCACAGTGGGGGGTGGGGGGGGGGGGAGGGGCATATCTCCACTAGGGATGAATCACATCCTGAGTCCTCCTCCTCCCCTGTCCTGCCCTTACACATCTACTTCACTGATTTGTTAAAGTTATACCATGTAACTTTTTTTATAAAACAAATCTTAAAATTGTCCTAACTGTTAAATCGCTAAAGTTTTAGAACACCCACTCCGTTAATTTCAGCTTCTAAAGCCTTCTCTTTATATGTTTTCTATGAGCCGTGAGGGGGGGAGAATTTTGCGGCAAAATTACGCCATCTGCATCATCTGTATACGTTGTGTATACGTTGGCCAATCACATCGCGGATCATACACACATGATACACTACCGGCCAATCAAAGCGTATCTGCCGTCTCTTCAGGAAGTAGCCTCCCTCAGCTACAGTGTTTACGATGGTGACCATGCGTTCTACCTCTCCACAGATTCGTATCGGTCGCAGTGGTTTGCGGCGCCGCTCCGGTGGTCCGCGGCGGTGGTCCGCGACGACTCCGGGCGAAAAAAGCAATACCGCTACTGACCACTAGTTTAGCAACTTACACAATATAGCTTTAAAGGGGTTATGACATGAAAAATAAAGTCCCAGATAGTGGTCTTGATAAGGGATTGTAACATTATACCCAAAATGACAAATTGGACAGGAGAATGTTTTTATTGAAGAAAATGATAAGGAGCCAAATAACAACAATACGGGGAAGGGACTGGTGGAGGGTTAGGGTCATGACACACCCTGGTGGTGCCAAAAGAGAATACAATAAAAACGTCTATCTAAATAAACCAAAGATCTTACAGAAACAAAAATCTTCCTACTCTAAGTACAAAAAAGAAGTTACACATGGTGGCACTCACTGAAAATAACGGCGATTCACCTACAGGCGGTTGTTGTACAGGGTACCCCAAAATACTCTACCCTTCCCCTGAAATAGGTTTGGCTGATTTAGAATGATTACAACTGAATGGGAAGCAGAGTTAAGTTGAGTGTTAGGACTGAAGCAAACTACGAGCTATTGTTAACTTTGGACCATGCTGGTGGAGGCAATGGCAGGCAGGAAAAAAATAACATTCAAAATTCAGTGGTTTTTCTGTAATCTGTAGTTTTTTGGAATAATTAGGCTCAGAAAAGTGGGATCATTTTCCTCTGGACGTACACATCATCATCCATGGGAGGATGTGGTTGTACAGTAGGGGAGGTGGAACGCAACAACTGAACTGGTAAATGGTAAATGGTGTATTGGAACGATACAAACACAGTGGAAAGCATCAAAGGTGATGCACCCTCCCCTGGATGATGATGCATACGTTCATAGGAAAATGAACTCACTTTTCTGAGCCTTATTATAAAAAATCACACCCAATGTGAAGTGAGTGGTGGTCGTGCTTGCATAACGTCTTCAGACTAGGATATAGGTCTAGGATGTAATTGGTGATGTAATACACACACACATTTCTATGGCAAAACGCTGAGGCAAAACGTTGAGGAAAGGGTGGCTACAGACACACGCACAGCCACTCTATGGAGCGCTTTACCACCGCTAAAAAAAAACGACAGATTACAGAAAACAAAACAGTGAATGTTGAATGTTCTTCAACATTACTAAGGGGCCTGGGCAGGCAGGTGGAGGGCCACGTCACACGTGTCCTCGTGTCAAAGCGAGGAGCCTCCCGGGGGCCACATATGGCAGAGAGAGTCTCTGCCACGCCATCCAGGATGGCACAGAGAGTCTCCTGCCACGCCATTGATCCAGGATGGCACCATCGTGGCAGCCGTTGGCAGCCGTCCATGCCCTTGGACCACGGTCACCTTCCTATATCTTTTTTCCTGAAAAGCCAAGACCAACGGTTCTTGCTCACACAGGACATCCTCTTTTGCCCCCACATAAAAAAACGAATTCTTCCAGACGAGAAATCATTTTGTAGCAGGAAAACTCTGTTCTAATTGGAGCTGCAACAAATCCCTTTGTCATGAGTTCTGCTTCAACTGACCCTTTACTCCCTGGATGTTGTTGATGTTGTGAGAGAGAGAGAGAGAGAGAGAGAGAGAGAGAGAGAGAGAGAGAGAGAGAGAGAGAGATGCTGGATGTTATCACTGTCGGGCAGAAACCCTGTATCTCCAATTTTAAAATGTGTACGTTTTTTCTTTTCGCAAGGTAAAGCCCTGCTTCATCATACAAGAATGTCGCACAAGATGCGAGGCGTTGTGTGCTTGTAGATCGGCTAATTTTACTAGTTTAAATAGTTTTTTTTTAAATATCCAAAAAGGCAGGTTTTTTTTTGGACATACAAGGTTTCCACCCGATAACGACGATTGTGTATGCAGAACACATCTTTATGGCAGGTCAGAGAGAGAGAGAGAGAGAGCGGAGGGGGGAAGAGGGAGAGGAGGTGAGAAAGATTAGGACAAGTGGGGGAGAAAAGGCGAGAGGGTCAAAGGAAAAACGTGCGAAGAGAAGAAGAACAGTCCTCCTCCGGGGAAACAGTGCTTGTGCTAAGAGAGGAAAGGAAAGAGAGCGAGGAAAGAAGAAGAAGATGAACTAAACTAAACAGGGAAAGGTCAAAGGGTAATTAAAGGTACGGCACCGACGCCGCCTGTCCAAAACAAAGAAACCCTGTTAATTCTGCATCCTGCGCTCAGAGTCAAAACGCATGTTAGACGGTGATGTTTCTTTACGCGGTGAGGGAGAGCGTGGGCAGGATGATGATGTAGGCCTATAGGCTACGTCGGGGAGAATGGGAGCCTTTTGCTCCCTAAAGGTCATAAGAGCCTGCAGGCTGGTGTCGACCTGGGAGCCATGCAGGGAGCGTGCATTATTAAAGCCAGGGAGAGGAGGAGGCACACGAGCCATCCTCACAGATATACGTATGACATACGGAGGATGTGCTCCCTACATCCTCACAGATACGTATGACATACGGGGGATGTGCTCCCTACATCCTCACAGATATACGTATGACATACGGAGGATGTGCTCCCTACATCCTCACAGATATACGTATGACATACGGAGGATGTGCTCCCTACATCCTCACAGATATACGTATGACATACGGAGGATGTGCTCCCTACATCCTCACAGATATACGTATGACATACGGAGGATGTGCTCCCTACATCCTCACAGATATACGTATGACATACGGAGGATGTGCTCCCTACATCCTCACAGATATACGTATGACATACGGGGGATGTGCTCCCTACATCCTCACAGATATACGTATGACATACGGGGGATGTGCTCCCTACAGCCATCCTCACAGATATACGTATAAACGGGTAAAACAATCTGTATCTGTGTATTTGTTCTGTTATGTAATGTGTTCTACCGCATGTTTTATGTATTTATTTAGTGTATTTGTGCCCTTGATGTATTATTATTATTTTTTAAATGTTTTTTTGGGGGGCTTTTATGCCTTTATTGATAGGACAGTAGACTGACAGGAAATGGGGGGAGAGATGGGGAGTGACACGCGACAAAGGTCATTCGAACCGGCATCCATGCCTATGTGGCAATACCTAAAGTGTAAAGCCGCTAAGTGGTATGCGCCTGGACCAGTAGGCCAGCAGGCACCCCACCCTTGAACATGAGATGTTACATCTCAATGGCTTTCCCCTTTCAATCAATTCAAATCTATTGAACAATAACCTGCAAGCGTGCTTTCTGGTCAGTTCTATGTTCTATATCCGCTTACTTTGGTGAGTGCTCTGCCAACATGTCAAAGATTTGGAAATGCAAATCAAAATCAACAATTATTTAACTGAACAGGCCTCTTTTCCCATTTAACAACAACCGTTGCCAATGGTAGTTTAAACATCTTTGTAAAATAGCTAAAACAGGGCGATCTCCAACCTCAAACCAACACATGCCCGACACCGATGACATGCATTCCCACAGAGGTATTTTGGAGATCATTTTTACACGTGTTCATGCAATGCGTTATGAGCTGCATTGGTAGATCTGCTATTTTCAAACATTTTGTACTTCTACTTTTGTTACTTTAAGTACATTTAGATGCCAACACCTTTGTACTTTTACTACTGTTCACTTTGACTTCCGGACTTTTACTTGTAACAGAGTATTTCTGCATCGCAGTATCCATACTTTTACTTAAAGGACAACTTTGTTTTTTTACAACAAGGGTTCATATTTTAGATTGTAATTAGAGAAAAGAAAAAGTGAGTGTTAAAATGTTTTCATTTGCTTCGCTCTATTGTTTTATCGCGTTTAATGTGCTAAAATGTGGGGCATGCGTACGCATGGGGGCATGCGTACAAGTGGCTAAATATGTATTTTTAGACACAATAAGCCAGCAGTGTCTTTATTGCTATTTACAGTAACACTTCTAGCCCCCATAAGTCACATCTAACCATGAAAGGTTGCGTTGTATCTTGGGAATGGGCTTATTCTGTGTAAAATGACATATTTAGCCACTTGTACGCATGCCCTCAACCACTGAAATAAAAATCTCTAAAATTTTAGAGATTTATTTATTTTATCATTTACTTCTTTCTATTGTTTTAGTAAAACAATAGAAAGAAGTAAATGAAATCATTTTAACACTCATCTTATATATTCTTTAATTACAATCTGAAATATGAACCCTTGTTGAAAAAAAACTAAAGTTGTCCTTTAAGTAAATAACGTGAGTACTTTTTTCCACCCCTGGCAGAGAGAGGGGAGGGGCATCAGGGGGGGGGGGGGGGGGGCGTTGGTGCTGCTGCTGATCAGGGACGTGCAGAGAATGTTAGAGAGGCAGGGGCTGACGTTTCTAAAAGGGCCTTTTGGAAAATATTGAAAATAGTAGACCTCCAAGCTCACAACGCTGCGACGCGTTGTGAGCTTGGAGGTCGGCTATTTTCGGTGCATGATACCACATTGAACTAAGCATAATCAAGTGAATACTGGAGATGTGGCGTAACGGCATGGATTTCTACACAGAGAGGGCAATTCTTTCAACATAAGATGCTGCATTCAAATTCAGGAGAGTTTGGACAAGGCAATTCTCTTGACTTGAATGCTGCCTTCATGTATGGCATGGAAAGAGGGCATTTGCATTTCTTTCACCATAGTAAAAACTGCAATGCAATCTGGCCAGGGCACTTTTTAAAGAGGTGGTGCCATAGTTTTGTTATTTTTCTGGTTTTCATGTGTCTCTAGGTTGACAGTACTTCATTAGACCCCCTGGTGTGGTTGTTATGAGCAATTATGTATTATGTATGTACCCTTTGTATTTTGTATTTCTTCCTGGAGGCTGACACTGACACCTTGTGGGTCAAAAGTGCCGATCCAAAAACACAGATATAATGACATCATATAATCATCCCCTCCACTTTTACCATTCACCCAACACTGTGGGTGTGGCTAACTTCAGCTGGGTCACCACCCACCATGACAACCAGGCATACTTAATGAACTGGTGGGTGTGGCCACATAAAAACCTAATTTTAACTTTTTCTGTACACTCTTTTGGAGAAAAAAAATCCTCCTCCTAGTAAAATCATAATATCTGATTAATCATGTTTTAGGGGGAAATACATCATGGCACTGCATCTTTAACTCTTTTACCACTTCAAACGTTAAAGGTGATACACCATGAAAATTCACTTTTCCTATTTTAAAACCTTTTTTTTGGGGGTCCCACTAGCACCTTCTATCCTCACAAAGTCCCATTTCAGACCGTTTGTCTTTCTCTGGTTTTGGGAAGGTGGAGGTTAAAAGCATCCCACGGGTTCTCAAAACAGGCTGTCCAGATTTGCTGCCGTTTGTGACGTCATAAACGGCTGTTTTTTTTTTTTTTTTTTGGGGGGGGGGGGGGGGGGGTGGCGCAGTTCAGGCCAAAGGTGGTACTGCAGCTGAAAATGCTCTGAGAGCCATTCAAAAATGAGAGGCTCTCTATTCAGGAGTGGTAATTTAGCCTCAAACCTTTTGAAAAACGTTTTGGGACATAAATACTTTTTAAATGCATGGTGTATCACCTTTAACACTCGTCTCAATTCTGAACATGGCTCAAACCCAATACTAACGCTCATTCTTTTACCTTGTCTGATGACTGTAAGCTGATGAGGGGTCGCGCGGGTGTGTACAGTAAAAACATCTCCCGCAACGCTGCTCCCAAATCTCCACCACACGTAAACTCAAATCAATGATGTCCAATTCTCTTCCTGGCTGTTCTCATGTGGACCTTGATCTAGATTATGCATTTCCATGCGAGGGGGGCTCAAGCCCCCTTGGATGTCTGTGCGTGCCCCTGCCTGCTGCTGCTCCAGTGGTAATGAGCTGCTTGTTGCCTCAGCATTTCTGATGAAGCCTCGATCCTCTCTTGCCTTGTGATCATCAGCCCTCCGTCTTAATCCCTGACGGCCGCAGCTCCTCCCTGCCTCCCCATTAGCAGCACAACCCGACCCGCCGGTGCGTGTCCGGGAAGTCTCACATTAACTCTCTCCTGACTGGGATTAACGGCAGCAGCCAGCCAGGGGTGTCACAATGGGGGGGGGGGGAGTGGGGGGAGTGGGACTGAGTTACCAGGGCCCAAGGTGGAGGGGGCCTTAATGATTTTATATATACTTTAGGTATTGAAAAATAACAGATCTACAAGCTCACCGCGCGCTGCGAGCTTGTCAATCTGCTATTTTTGAAAAGTCATGAACATCTGTCACGAACATTTGTAACTAACTTAAATTTTGCTTCTAGGGGGTCCCTGGAACTAAATATTTTGAGATGGGCGTCCGTGGCCAAATACATATCATTTTGGGGGTCCTTGACATGAAAAAGTTTGAGCACCACTGACATAGAAACACAAAAAATTTGCAGATACACAAGCTTGTATATCTGTTATTTTTCAATAGTTAAAGCACAAAATAACGCGCAATAATGCGTTCCCAGTCTAAATGGGTTAAACCCCCTCCCCCTATGAAGAACATTCATGGGGGGGCCCGCAGTGAATCCTTGTACCCAGGGCCCAGGATTTGGGGTGACACCCCTGCAGCCAGCTCGCGCCGCTTTGCACAACGAGGTCCAGGGCTTTGCATGCATGCATGGCTGCTGCGGGAACATGTGCTAACAAACCTCTGGCTGTGCATGAGGTGCATTCTCTCAGCGCCTAATGAGACACATGCATACCAGGGGGGGAGGGGGAAGGGAATACCTGGGGGATAGATACCCTTACCCTCACTATGCACCATGGAATGTGTGTGTAGGTTTAATTGATTGAATACTTTATTAGTAGTTTGCATAGTAAGTAAGTAAGTAAGTCAATTATATTTATAAAGCACCTTTCGAAACGATGTTACAAGGTGCTGTTATGGTCTGGCCTATAGGGGAGCCTAGGCCGCAAAAGAAAAAAAAAGAAAAGAAAAGAAAGTGTTAAAATTGGACTCCCTTCTTCCCAGTCACAAAACAACAACATCAACACCAGTTTAAAAGTCCAAACTACAGTGGTGAAAACCCTGGTTTTACCTGTACCCAACAGAAAGAAAGAGTTCTTACCTAACTGAACTAACAAATAAATGGAACCAAAACAAAAGAAAGGCCACCCACCCCTACCATACTGTAGCCAAGTACATACTTACTTAGTAAGTAGTAATTATTTGCGAGTGACACTTTTGTACAGCATAAGAACAAGTATAAAGTAGGCTGAAGAGAGTGAGCCCTCCATCATAGGGTGCGTTCGGAAATGCGCACCCCGAACGCACTCACGTATTAGTTTGTATTGGCCAGTGCGCTCAGTGCGGCATTTCCGAACGCACCCTTAATTCCATCCAAACTCGCTCTACACTAGAGTGATTAGTAGGCAGTTTTCACATGATCTTATTCCTCAATCCAAGGCTTATGTATCCTGAACACTGGAAATACAAACATACTAATTGCAGTACAAATATTCTCTGTCTGAGATTCAGAATCTACAGCTCATCCCTCCTGTAACTGTGATGGTCTCCCCTGTGATGTAAGAGGCGTCCTTTGTGCACAGGAACGCAATCTGAACGCAGTTTGGCTGTAGCTTTTTGAGCGGTGCGTGTGTATGAGCATCTCTGCTAGTGTACACTCCCATCAGGATCCTAGCAGCACTGTTCTGAATGTACCGGAGCTTCTGGGCGCTCTTGCTAGGGATCCCCATGGGAAGTGTGTCGGCGGTAGTCAAGCCCTGAGGAGACAAAGGTGTGAACACGTTTTTCGGCACCTGGCAGGGTGAGTGGGACGGAGTCTGGCTGTGTTTCTGAGGTGGAAGAATAAGGTTTGGTTTAAAGTGGGAATCAAAGGTCAGGTGGGGGTTCATTTTTACACCCAGGTTGGTGACTAGAGTTTACAGGGTCTGGTTGAGAGTTGAGAGGTTCTGGTTGGAAATGATACTCCATTATCCTCCACCGACGCGATTGACGGGTTATGGTGTATGACTTAAGACGCAGGATTTTGTTGCTCATCCACAACTTTATCTTCTCAAGACAGGTGGTCAGACCTGACAGTTTGGTGGCATTTCTATTTTTCCTGCTGCTGTTGGTTGTCATGGCAGCCAGTTCCCACCTGACATCATGTGTGAGTCCCGTCTGCTCCAGACGATGGTGACAAACTGCTAGTTTGCATAGCGTCTTCAGGCTAGGGCTTAAGTCTAAGATGTACAGGTCAGCTGGTTGATAGGTCAGCTGGTACCCTCCAAAGAGGACAATACGATCTCCCACCATGCAACAGCACATCCTCAACAGATTACACGGTTCCTTCCCCTTGGGCTCAACCTTCTTCCAGGAGAAAGTCTCTGGATTACATTTCCACAAATTACTGAAGATCTGGTCCGGATTGCAAACCCCGAATATGTGCAGCTCTCCATTGTAGATAAAGACTGAATAATCCCATAATTTTTCTGGAAACTGTGCAGAAGGTGTGTTCAGCCAGCAGTTTGTCTCTGTGTCAAACACTCTGATGTTCTTAAAGCCATAGCACTCATATTGAAATACAAACATCTTTGTCCCGATGATGGTGGCAGTGTGATAACATTGAGCAGGTGGTGGAGTTCCTCTGGTGTTAATTAAAGACCAGACCATTGTGGTGGTGTCCAACTGGTAGATGTCATTAGTGGATGCAGTCTGCTGGGTGTCTCCTCCATGGATAAACATAACCTTCTCCAAGACGCAGGCTGAGTGGCCATTCCTCCCCTTTGGAACAGACCCAGAAACCATGGGCATCTGTGCGAGTCCACATCAAATGCATAGAGAACGTTGTAGTGCTCACCTGAGTAGTACTGATAACCTCCCCAGAGGTAGATGACATCTTCAACCAGCACAGCTGAGTGGCCGTGGCGAGAGGAGGGAACCTCAAGGTGATGTTCTCCTTTTCCAGGTGTCACTGGGGGCAGCTTCCTCCAGCGCAAAGACACAGTGTTGAAAACGTGCACATCAATCTGATCCAAGCTGTCATCATGGGGCACTCCAAAGGAGTAAACCTTGTCTCCAACTGTAACAGCTGCAAGTTGCATTCTGCATGCCCGTGGTCCTCCGTTCAGATGCAGGGTCCAGCGAAACATTTTTAACACTTCAGTTAAGTCTTGCTCCGTAAAAGACAAGTAGAGTCCTTTTGTGTGTTACACTGTTTATATTGGCTCAGTGACACAAATGACACACAAAGTTGGACAAATCCACAAAGCCCAAGCAGATGAGATGGGCTTGGTCAAACAAGGAAGCCCGTCCAGGTATTTTCTGTGAATCCTCTGTCCTACACAGGAGACAGTCCGGCTCAGCACGACTAATCTTCAGAAGGTACTTCAAGAAGCTGGATTTGTTGAGCGGTGCTATTTGTGGGCTCGCCTGAAAGGCGAGAACACTATGTTATCTTCATTATTTATATA
The DNA here is from genome assembly GCF_963921795.1 of Nannobrachium achirus. Classification (NCBI taxonomy): domain Eukaryota; kingdom Metazoa; phylum Chordata; class Actinopteri; order Myctophiformes; family Myctophidae; genus Nannobrachium; species Nannobrachium achirus. Next base: position 63,611,714 of record NC_137823.1, read on the forward strand.
GCGAGTTCCGTCACAGACAGTACAAAGGCAGGGCCCTTAGCCAATGAGGTGCAATTGAGGTGCGGAAAATCTGGGAGTGGTGTTAGCTGGAGTATTGGCTTCACATGACAGTTAACACGCTGCAGAATATAGTCACGAGCGAGCCCACACTGTTCCGTAGGAACAGTATTTCTAGTAACAAGTTAATTTCTTTAAGCGTCTGCTAAGTTTGGCCATCACTGATGGAAGTATTCCATCCTTAGACGATAATATATGATGTCACTGTTGTGATGTCATAGTGATGAAATTGCTATCCTCAATCGTGATTGGGCGTACAACACACTTTTAGCCATTTGTGTCAAAATATGGGCCAGAACTTGACCATTTGTAAGCCGCGCTTCAGAACCCGGACATTTTTCGGGACCGGACATTTTCTACACCTAATGTGAAGTGAGGGGTGCTTAATTTCATCAAGCATGCCACTAGCCAATCACAGTGCAACCTGCAAAGCTTAGCCAATGGGACCCTGGCAGACAACAAACATTGAGTCATTTGTGCCAGGATGTAGGCCGTATCTAGGCCTATGTAGCTCTGATTATAGCCTACTGTAGGCCTATGTTGTATGTTATAGGCCTACTGTCAAATGACACAGGGCGACTGTTGCTAGACCAGACATTACAGAAAGTTAATCTACATTAGACAATCAACCCCACCTGCATTGTATTTATGTATAAAAAAAAAGTAAAAAAAAAAAAATGTTTTGAAAAAGAAAAGTTTTTTGAAAAAAAAGAAAAGTTTTTTGAAAAAAAAAAAGAAAGTTTTTTGAAAAAAAAAAGAAAAGTTTTTTGAAAAAAAAAAGAAAAGTTTTTTGAAAAAAAAAGAAAAGTTTTTTGGAAAAAAAAGTTTTTTTGACTGAAAAAAAAAAACGGGAATCCGTGTGACGTCACACGGATCAACTCTCAGAACAGCACTGTTATGAGAACCCGTGGAAAGCTTTTCATCTCTGTCTTCCCAAAACCAGAGAAAGACACAATGTACAGAAATAGGACTTTGTGAGGACAGAAGGTGCCAGTGGGACCCCAAAAAAAGGTTTTAAAATAGAAAAAGTGAAAATTCATGGTGTAGGTCCTTTAAGTACCAGCTCATGTGCCTTAACTTAAAGGCCTGTCCATACTGTCTCCGACCAACAAACCTTTCATCGGAAAGTTCCGGTTCAACGACAAAACAACGTCACTCACACAGAGGCGGCCTGCAGGGGGGGCTAGCGGGGCACTCGCCCAGGGCGCCGAGTGAAATGTAGCCTTAGATATGATATGATATATATCATATCATATCATATCTAATCATATCATATCTAATCATATCATATCATATCATATCATATCATATCATATCATATCATATCTAATCATATCATATCATATCATATCATATCATATCATATCTAATCATATCATATCATATCTTATCATATCTTATCATATCTAATCATATCTAATCATATCATATCATATCTTATCTAATCATATCTAATCATATCTAATCATATCTAATATCTAATCATATCATATCATATCTAATCATATCATATCAGATCAGATCAGATCAGATCAGATCAGATCAGATCAGATCAGATCATATATCATACCAGTAAGACTCCCTAAACCAGTAACACTCCCTAATCGGGAGATAAGCGACCGTAGGTCACTTATCTCCACAAATAGGGCAAAAATGTGTTTTGCCAAAATCTTCCTGATCCATGTTGATGACATGAGTGTAGACATACTGTGTAGTGATTTTCGTGATTTTAGGGCAAAATCTGTAGGAGCAGTGTCCAAAAATGTGTTTTTAAAAATCGGCCTGGAGGTGGCGCTATATGGGAGAGATTCATGTTGATGGGATGAGTGTAGACATACTGTGTACCGATTTGCGTGATTTTAGGGCAAAAATTGTAGGAGCAGAGTCCAAAAATGTGTTTTGCAAGAATCGGCCTCATGGTGGCGCTAGAAGAGGGCCATGTGAGAAATGAGGGGTGGGGTCTCCGCGCCGGCAAGGCGGACGAATAGGTACCGGCCCCGGCTGTCCCGGTCGCTCCTAGCCGGAGTTACGGCATTTTATGTGAGCTGCAGTGTAGGGGGTCCTCCACTGGGGGCGCCACCACTTTTGCATCCGTTCTGGAGCACCAGGAGTGGGTGGTCCCCGGGAATTCCCCGTGAGCAGCCCCGTGGGGGTGGTCATTTGGTCAGTTTAGCACATTTGGTCATTTTTTACATCTGGGGGTCCCCCAGGGACCTGGGGGTCCCTGGAGCTCCGGGGGTCCTTGGAGGTTGTAGTTTGGCAGGTAAGGAAGGTGTGTGCAAAATTTGGCATGGATCGGGGCAACGGTTGCGGAGATATGAGCAGGGCAAGAGTGTGACGTGTGAGGTGTGACAGACAGACTGACTGACTGACTGACTGACTGACGGACTTACACTTTTCTAAATCAGGAGATAAGTGACCGCCAGGTCGCATGTAAAAATCGGCCTGATGGTGGCGCTAAATGGGACAGATCCATGTTGATGACATGACAGTAGACATACTGCGTACCGATTTGCGTGATTTTAGGGCAACATTTGTAGGAGCAGTGTCCAAAAAGGTGTTTTGCAAGAATCGGCCTCATGCTGGCGCTAGAAGAGGCCATATCATAATATCATATCATATTATTATATAACTTATACACTTTACATTAGTATACGGTAGCTATTGTAACTGTTTGTCTATTATTGGGTTTGTATGAATAAACAGGGCTATTCTTATCCTCTCAGTCACTATGGCATTAAAAGGCACAGTTGACTTTTAATGTTGAAGTGCTTTTTTTAATGTTTTAATGTTGAAGTGCTGCTAAGTGTTTTGACAGCAGGTGAACACCAGGCTGCTGCTTCCCACATCAGACTCAAGTGTCAGACTGTCCAACTGTCCAACTGTCCAAGACACCAACAGTTTGCCAGATTCTTAACCATCACACTGTTCACACATGCCATAACGCCAGCCAATTTTAACTCGCTGGAGGGAGAAAAAAAAAAACCTCCACCGGCACTGTCTCCCAGATAGATATCATCGTTGTCAAAGAAACCTGCTATGTCCAAAACAGCTGCTACTTTTCAGGAAATGAAAAAAAAAATGTGGTTCAAAATGAGGCCAATGTTGAAGAGGTGGTGCCAACGTTTGGTACTTTTCCTGTTTTGTATGTGTCTATGGAGTTAACATTACTCTAACAGACCACCAGGTGTGGTTATAATATGTTGTGTATGTGTCTATGGAGTTAACATTACTCTAACAGACCCCCAGGTGTGGTTATAATATGTTTTGTATGTGTCTATGGAGTTAACATTACTCTAACAGACCCCCAGGTATGGTTATAATATGTTTTGTATGTGTCTATGGAGTTAACATTACTCTAACAGACCACCAGGTGTGGTTATAATATGTTTTGTATGTGTCTATGGAGTTAACATTACTCTAACAGACCACCAGGTGTGGTTATAATATGCAAATTTGTCTTCCCTGTGCATTTTTGGTTTCTTCTTGAAAGCTGAAAGCCTCTGAGTCCAAAGGCCCAATTGAAATACACTGATTTCATGACATCATAATATCATCCCCTCCCCTTTTCGCCTCCCACCTAGCCTCGGGATCCAGGCATTTCAAGAAGAAACGGCTGGGTCCGCCCCCTTGTAACTGTGGTTCACCACATTTTAATTGTACAGTAATTTTGCGATTATAAAATATGTCTAGCCGTTCAGATATCTTATTTCACATCAATGTTGTTCATGTGAACTGGTATGTTTATGCGTATATTCATTGTAACGATCTTATATTAATTTATCACTCGTTTTCCACCACTTCCTTGTTTTGCAGCAACCGGCGGCAGAACAGCTGACAGGAGCAGAGATCCGGATTGGCCAATGAGATTGATCGTCTCGTAGCCCCGCCCTTCTGGGTCAGCCTATCACCCACCTGGAAGACAGGTGTACTTAATGAGCAGGTGGGTGTGGCCACATAAAAACATAATTTTAACACTTCCTCCAAGGATAATCATAAAACCTGATGATTATGTTGTAGCGGAGACAAAAATCACGGCAAAATGTCTTTAATGTTATTGAGACACAAGTTCTTTATTAATGCTTTTCATTGGTTAACTCTTCTATCGCTTCAAACGTTAACGCTCGTCCCAATAAATAAATAATAAATCTGGCAGTAAAACTGTTAAATATTTGATAAAACCCACAGAAAGAATTAACCGCTTTCACTTCAACTTTGAAATTATGTTTCAAAAATAGCATCTATGCTACAAGCTAGCATCGGGGCGTGACGTGACTCTTTGAGGAGCTTGTAGATCAGCTATATTTGGAAACTTTTTCTTTTTTTCGTGACGCTATGAAACATGGCATTGATTTACTGAATATCACCAAGAGTTGAAATGTGGAGAATATATGGCAATATATCGTCTTTGTCGGGTGGAAACTGTTACTATTCACGATTCAAATTAGGGGTGTAACGATATAGTAACTGTATCGAAATATCGTTTTTAACTTAAAAAATCGAAGTATATCGAAATGAAAACAGCTAAAATCGAATCGTATCGTTTTATTTTGTATCGTATCAAATCGGCGGTGCAAAGAATCTATTTTATCGACACTACCTACTTGTCCATTGTATTTAGTATTTTTAAGAAGAACATTTTAAAAGGGGGGGGGGGGTTAATTACTTTTCCTTTCCATATACTGGTCTATGGATAAATGTGTGTAATCTCTGGGTTCATGTCAAGGTTTGTCAATATACAATGTCCATGTATTTGGCAGATAATCACTGTGTTTACTTATTTATATCCATAATAATACATGTTTCCCTTAAAAACCTGCACTAACCTTTCACACAGATTTAATTTCTTTGCTAAATAGTTACTATATCGATTTTAAATCATTGAATCGTATCGTATCACCACCATGAATGAACCAATATCGTCCATGTATCGTATCGTCAACCATGTATCGTGATATGTATCGAATCGCTATTAAAATGTATCGTTACACCCCTAATTCAAATACAGAAGTAGCAAAAGTAGCAGATCTAAAAGCTCGAAACGCGTCGCTTCGCGCCACTTTTCGAGCTTGTAGATCTGCTGCTTTTGATGCTTTTCCGAGACGCTTACAGTAAGTCCCAGGGATTTTCAAAGTGGGTGACGGGGCACCCTGGGGTGCCGTGGCGGCAGTGCAGGGGTGTCCCGGGAGATAATTTGATATTATTTTTTGAATTTATTTGGACACTTAAAAACATATTTAGTATAATTTTAAACTTGAAGTACAAAGTTATTTTCAGTCACTCAGTTCTAACCAAAATGGCTGTTATCTCAACGTTTTCCTCGCAACATAATCGCTAAAATATGGCATAAATAGCAGACGGAGTCAGCATGTGCCATTTCACATACTAAACTGGCACCTTCGGTCTCAATAAGGTGTTATATACAATTATGAATACATTGTAGGGGTGCCTGAGTGCCTCGGATGAAAATGATATTGATAGGGCTGCCCTTAGCCAAAAAGAGTTTGGGAACCCCTGCAGTAGCCTATATGATCAAAAAGTTTGAAATGTGGAGATCTGTGTTTTCTGCCTGACAGGGACAACACATTGTGGTGGCTCTGCTGTCGCTTCAGTTCTGGATTTTATGTTTGACTGAAATGAACCCTCCTGGCTGAGCGGTCGACTCATTCAACAGCATGAGGAAACATTGAACCCCATTTACAGAAAACACAAAAGAAAGTAAAAAGAAAATTGATTCTCTTTTGTTCCCAGGGACGTGCTGGGCCCCTGATTCAGCCCAGGAAAAAGAGTTGGAGAGGCCCTCATTGCGCGCTATAGAGAGATCTCTCTCTATAGCGCTGCTGCTACTCAAAGATTTGCCATTTCAGATCATGACAAGTGACAAGCCAGTGGGCCAATTTAAATTTGAAACTTGGAGATAAAAGGTTTCTGCCCGACAGTGACAATTTACTTTGTTGGCCGCCCAGCCCAAGTATACCTGATTGCAGACCGCAGCAAGGGGCGGAGTGAACGCTACCGTAATTACACTACTTAATGCGCAGTGAATTTTGGATCGGGGCTTCGGCTCATTGAACGCGGCGGGGCGGAGTGAACGCTACCGTAATTACACTACTTAATGCGCAGTGAATTTTGGATTAAGCTTATTTCCACTGGAAACCATTAAAGTATCTCATATAAGGCCACAGCTCGGCCCCAGAGCCACCTGCAGGGACGGGGCCGGCTCCCAGGGGGTCCCCGAGGGGTCCCCCACGCTCGGGGACCCCCGCGGACCCCCTCGCAGCCCGAAAAAACCCGGCCGAAACGGCCAAACCCAGCCCGTCCACCGCATAGCGGATACCCAAGCTCGAAAACGCTAAAGGCGCCTGCTCAACAGCCGTTTGGCCTCGGCCTCGAGCCTGGTACCCACGGGACCGGCTCGCCACCCCGTACGCGATGACACCACCGGGGACCCCCGCGGACCCCCAGGGCCGGCCCCAGGCCCCGAAAACCGGGCCTGTGGACCACTCTGGCCGGCGCCGCTCCACCACCGGGGGTCCCCGGTGGTCCCCCCGGGGCCACCAGGCTCTCCGTTGGGCCTGAACGTAATGAAGCTAGCGTTTGTTTAACATGAGTGGTCTGCCATGCAAGTGGAATCAAGTATCCCAAGCCAGCTCAGGAGGGGGCGGGGTGAACGCGGCGGGGTGGAGTGAACGCTGTCGCTCAACCGCCGCGCAGCTCAGGAGGGGGCGGGGTGAACGCTGTCGCTCAACCGCCGCGTTCACCCCGCCCCTTGCCGCGTTCACTCCGCCCCTTGCTGCGGTCTGCAATCAGGGCTGTCTCGCCCAGCCCCCAAAATGGAACGAAGGCCGACATTTCATTTTTATTTTTTTCCTAATGGCCGGCCTGGACCGGCCAGGAATGAACCGGCCGTTCGGGAGTTGTCCCGCTTTTCCTGCAATGGCCAGCACGTCCCTATAATACACCTCACCTGGAAAACAGCAATTCAAGAATTTATGTTGCGATTGTGTACGTTATAAATTCGCTATTGCAGACTCCAAAATTGTTTTATTTCTTTCTTTCTTTTGCTTGTACAGGATGGGTCTCTCTCTCCGAATAGACACAACGGAGCCTTTGAGCGTTTTGTAGAAGCATGAAACACATTTTTACTGCTCACACTTCAATGACTGCAGCACGGAATCAAGGGCTGGGGGGAGGGGGGGGGGAACCAAAAACAATTGCTTTCTCATTTCTGCTGTGAAGAAGAATGACACGTAAATAACTGAACCATCCACTGCAGGCTTTGGGAAACAGAGAAATGCAGTGGCGTATGCCTTTATAATGAGTGCAATCATGGTGCAACCGCCACGGCGCAAAACCAAAAAGAAATGGGAGAAAAAACTTTAAAGTGGGGCTTCTTTGGCATCCGTTTGATGTCCTTCTGAAGGTTTAAAAGCAGTGAAAACAGTGAGACAGTCGATTCCTCTTTCTTTCTAAACCACTTGAGCCTGTTTTCCACTTCTGTCGCTGCAGAAATGGACGCATCGCAACTCGGTTTGGGATCATTTGGGATTTTAACGATTACGGTTCTTTGGCGATTCCCTCTTAACTGTTCTGCTGCCCTTGACAGTCCTCACCATGGCGCCGTTGACGGTGAGGACTGTCAATCTTACTGTATATACAGTAAAGTTATTATTACTTACTGTACGTCGATCCGCACCCGCCCGCATCGGTAATGTCCGCGATTTGTTATTTATTCCTCGGAGTACACCTGAATAGTTCACTGGACTGGTCGGACAACGCGCAGGCGATTCACAGCAAGGGGAAAAGCAGGCTGTTCCTCCTGAGAAGACTGAGATCGTTTGGGGTGTGCAATAGGATGCTACAGATGTTCTATCAGTCTGTCATGGCAAGTGTCCTCTTTTTTGGTATAACATGCTGGGGTGGCAACAACAGAGCAGGTGACACGTTTAACCTGAACAGACTGGTGAAGAAAGCAGGCTCTGTCGTTGGGTCCTCTCTGCAGGGGGTGGAGGAAGTAACCAGGGTGCGCACTGCGAGGAAGCTAGATTCCATCTTGGAGAACTCCTCCCACCCCCTCCATCTAGAGATCACCAGTTACTGGAGTAAGAGAGGAAACGACCGCTTTACCTACCCAGGACGGAGATGTGAGAGATTAGGAAAATCTTTTGTACCGGCTGCCCTTAAGCTGTACAACGAGACACATAACGGACGCTTGAAAAGGTCTCCCTTCCTAACTTAGACTGACGGAACCATTGCTGTATTGACTTTGACCTCTAAGGAACTATTGCTGCATTGACTTTGACCTCTAAGGACCTTCCAGGAAGAGTGCTCATGTGCGTCTTGCGGTGACACGCTTCCTAGTTTCTTCTTTTTTCGCACTGATTTTTGACATTGCACTACTAGGTTGTGTTGTTAGTTTCTGAGTATTTTTGCTTTGTTTAACAATGACAGTGAGATACTTGTTTGCATTAACTAGCATTGACTGCTATGGTCTCTTTTGCAAGACACTTTATGTATATATACTTATATATTATTCGCCCCCTCTATTGATGCACCTTCTCTTTATTGGTACTGTACTGCTCTTGTCTTTGTTTTGTTTTTTTCCCTCTTATCTATCTTTTCTTACGTCTCTGTAACTTTGTAAATAACTGTATACTGCTGTGCTACTACTGGACAACTGAATTTCCCCCTTGGGATAATAAAGGTATCTATCTATCTATCTATATCTATCTTGTTTACAACGCACGTCGGGCGTGCACGCGAAGTGAACGTCCTCCATAGTAAATCCATTGAGAGGCCCATAAAGAGACTTCATTTACTCCAAAAGAGACATTTTGAGCCATTTTGAGCCAGGTCTAATGTAAACAATACACACGGCTGGGCGCAGCCATGTTTCTCTTCTGGGCTCACACTGTCATGTGACTAGATGACGTAATCGTTGCCGTCAAGTGATAATCCAAAAAAAAAAAAAACAACCCCCTTCCGGCCCTTCAAAATAATAGCGGCGGCCGACGGAGGAAACGGCGCGGCACCAAGGCACCTAGCAACCTTCAGATTAAAAGGCAGTAATTGTGTTAAAGAAGTAGTTCACCCCCAAAATGACTTTTTTTTCTCCTATTGATTACTCCTGCCATGGAGACTTGAGTTCAATAATAGTTTTTTGTCGCATTCCTAAAAATATATATATATTATTGCGACCGTCAGGTCGCAAGTTACTATGAAAATCTCCACTGGCTGTCTGTCCGTCTGTCTGTCACCTCACACTTTTGGCCCTATTGGTTTCTCACATGGCCCTCTTCTAGCGCCACCATCAGGCCGATTTTTGCGAAAGAATTTTTGGACACTGCTCCTTCAGATTTTGCCCTAAAATCACACAAAGCGGTACACAGTATCTCTAAAGTCATATCATCAACATGGATCTGTCCCATTTCCCATATTCCCTCCTGATTGGCTATGATTGCCTTCTAAAGTTTGTGTATGTGACCTGATGGTCGCTTATCTCCCGATTAGGGAGTCTTACTGGTAGTAAATTTACCCCCATTGATTCCGGTTGGGAACCGAATGCACTCGGGTCCCCATCTGGAATCAATGGGGGCAAATTTATTCTAATCAAAATTTTGTCTTAGGAATGCGAAAATATTATTGAACTCAAGTCTCCATGGCAGGAGTAATCAATAGAAAAAAAAGTCATTTTGGCGGTGAACTACTCCTTTAAGAGTCCAATTCCTCAACGGTTGCGTTTAACAACTAGACAAATATTGTTCCTTCGAAACAATTGTGGGCTCGCTTCAAGCCAGAAAACAATGGCTATAAAATCACAAAATGTCAAGATCGCAGGCAGTGCTCACTTTGACGTTACTGACGTCAAAGATTGGTCCATTTTGTTCCAAAAAATTGTTATGCAAAAGTTGACCCGCTGGTGGCGCTATAACAGGCCAATGTGAGAAGGGTGGTATCTGTTCCTTGACCTATTGGGAATGTGCTTGCAAGATTTCACGCACATTGCAGGCTGTGTTCATGATTTGAGGTGTTTTTGGCTTTGGCCACTTTATCGCTGCTTGCAGCTATATTTATTATTATAATATTTTTGTGTGTGTGTGTGTGTGTGCACTTCATAGGCATATTAGATAAAGGTCCTTAGATAGTGTGTAGAATGTTTCATGCAAATTGCTAAAGAAATCCTAACAGGTTTAAGCGTTTCACAAACTGCTCAAAATGATATAGCGCCCCCGTTTGGCCAATTGGGGTAAGATTGGTTTTAGTGATATTTGGACTAACACTCTACATCTTTGCCAAATGCCATGAACATGTTACTTTGCATGTATGATTTAGAGGCAGAAGAATAATTTGCATAAAACTGCAATATTCATTGAATTTATTAAAAAAGCATGTTTCAATTTTAAAGAAATCCGATCTGACAGATCTTTAGAGATTGGTCCAAAGTTCACGTAAAAAAAGTTTTGTGCACGTGGAGCGAAAATTCCATTTTGAGCAGTTTTACAAACTGCTCAAAATGGCGGAAAATTTAAGGGCGGAGCTTACTTAACAACGACACAGATGTCTTCCGCTTGAGTCAAAGCACGCGTGTAACAAGTTGCATGTCTTCAAACAAAACGAGTCATGACTTATGCCCGTTTGAAGTTTGAATTTTCAAACGCTTCGTATAGCGCCCCCCTTTGGCCGATTGGAATAAAATTGGTTTCGGTGATACTTTGACTAACCCTCCACATCTTTGCCAAATGCCATGAACGTGTAACTTTGCATGTATGATTTAGAGGCCGAAGAATAATTTCCATAAAACCGCAATATTGATTGAATTATTAAAAAATTATATTTCACTTTAAAAGAAATCCGCCGAGATAAATCTGACCGTATTGGTCCAAAGTTCATGTGAAAAAAGTTTTGTGCGCGTAACGAAAAAAACCCAGGAGGAGATAGATTTTTACTGTTTTTCATATTATTCCGAATTGTGGGAGACCTAAAGGTCAGAGGTCAAAAGTTAGAGGGTAAAAGTTGTTCGGCATGAGGAGACGCATACATGTATACAGGTTTCATGGCTGTACCTAAAACACAGCATGAGCTATCCCTGTTCAAAGTTCGCACTTTCGAAGGCTTCCTACAGCGCCACCATTTGGCCGATTGCTGTATAAAATAATAGCACACTTCGCCACTGTAAGCTGAACACATTGATGTTTTTATTTTCATTTTCTCACTAAGTATGTAGGAGTAGAAAGGAACCGAAGTTCCCGTCTACAGTATGCATGATATGACTGATAGATAAACTAGAAAAATATTGTTCCTTCGAAACAATTGTGGGCTCGCTTCAAGCCGGAAAACAATGGCTATAAAAGCACAAAATGTCAAGATCGCAGGCAGTGCTCTCTTTGACGTTACTGACGTCAAAGATTGGTCCATTTTGTTCCAAAAATGTGTTGTGCAAAAGTTGACCCGCTGGTGGCGCTATAACAGGCCAATGTGAGAAGGTTGGTATCTGTTCCTTGACCTATTGGGAATGTGCTTGCAAGATTTCACGCACATCCCAGGCTGTGTTCATGATTTGAGGTGTTTTTGGCTTTGGACACTTTATCGCTGCTTGCAGCTATATTTATTATTATTATTTTATAATTTTTTTGTGTGCACTTCATAGGCATGTTAGATAAAGGTCCTTAGATTGCGTGTAGAATGTTTCATGCAAATTGCAAAAAAAATCCTAGAATAAAAACGGGTTTAAGCGTTTTACAAACTGCTCAAAATTATATAGCGCCCCCCTTTGGCCATTTGGGGTAAGATTGGTTTCAGTGATATTTGAACTAACCCTCTACACTATTTTGTCATGAAAATGTGACTTTGCTTGTATGTTTTAGAGGCAGAAGAATAATTTGCATAAAAATGCAATATTGTTTGAATTATTTAAAAAAGCATGTTTCAATGTTAAAGAAATCCGATCTGACAGATCTTTAGATATCGGTCCAAAGTTCACGTAAAAAAAGTTTTGTGCACGTGACGCGAAAATTCCAGAATAAAAGCGGGTTTACGCGTTTTACAAACTGCTCAAAGTGGCGGAAAATCGAAGGGCGGAGCTTACTTAACAACGACACAGATGTCTTCCGCTTGAGTCAAAGCACGTGTGTAACAAGTTGCATGTCTTCAAACGAAACGAGTCATGACTTATGCCCGTTTGAAGTTTGAATTTTCAGACGCTTCGTATAGCGCCCCCCTTTGGCCGATTGGAATAAAATTGGTTTCAGTGATACTTTGACTAACCCTCCACATCTTTGCCAAATGCCATGAACGTGTAACTTTGCATGTATGATTTAGAGGCAGAAGAATAATTTGCATAAAACCGCAATATTGATAGAATTATTAAAAAATTATATTTCACTTTAAAAGAAATCCGCCGAGATTAGTTTGACCGTATTGGTCCAAAGTTCATGTGAAAAAAGTTTTGTGCACTTGACGCGAAAATCCCAGGAGGAGATAGATTTTTACTGTTTTTCATATAATTCCGAATTGTGGGAGACCTAAAGGTCAGAGGTCAAAAGTTAGAGGGTAAAAGTTGTTAGGCATGAGGAGACGCATACGTGTATACATGTTTCATGGCTGTACCTAAAACACAGCATGAGCTATACCTGTTCAAAGTTCGCACTTTCGAAGGCTTCCTACAGCGCCACCATTTGGCCGATTGCTATAAAAAATAATAGCACACTTCGCCACTGTAAACTGAACACATTGATGTTTTTATTTTCATTTTCTCACTAAGTATGTAGGAGTAGAAAGGAACCGAAGTTTTTTGATACTTGCACTGACTGCCTAGTATAGAAATAATGACAATATCTAAAGTGTGCTCGCCTTATAGGCGAGCCCACAATAATGACAACATCTAAAGTGTGCTCGCCTTTATAGGCGAGCCCACAATTACTATACAAACAGAGAAATATGTTTCTGTACCCTAAAAGGTCCATTTGGCATATAAGTACCCTGTGATTGGTACAGGGTACTTAAATGGCCCTCATGGTGACAACTGTGGACCTTTATCTAATTTTAAAGGTACAAAATCGTTGTTTGCCACATAAGGTACATTTGTGGACAGTGAGAGATTTATCTTTTGTTTTGAGCAAACAAGCTGTGTGATTAGTCATACAGTTTACTCATTGGAGTGAGACGCCCTTAAAGGGCATACACCATGCTTTTAAAACTATATTTTTTGTATAAATATATGCTCAAAATTGAGTCTTAGACAGGTTTTAACCCTCAACAAACACTCTGACCATTGTTTTTGTTTGTTCTAGCTCTACTATAATGAGGCTCTCCAGCTGCAATACCAAAACGGCCTCTGTTTGCTCAGGGGCGCATCTAGTGGGGTTTGTCCACCCCTCCCCCCTCCCCTCCTCTTCACTCCTCCCCGGACCCCACGTTGACAACAAATAATGTTAATATTGGGCCAATACAAAAATAGGATAATGTTGCAGCTCTGATTATAGCCTACTGTAGGCCTATGTTGTATGTTATAGGCCTACTGTCAAATGACACAGGGCGACCGTTGCTAGACCAGACATTACAGAAAGTTAATCTACATTAGACAATCAACCCCACCTGCATTGTATTTATGTATAAAAAAAAAGTAAAAAAAAAAAAAAAATGTTTTGAAAAAAAATGTTTGAGGAAAAAAAAGAAAAGTTTTTTGAAAAAAAAGTTTTTTAAAAAAAAAAATTTTTGAAAAAAAAAGTTTTTTGAAAAAAAAAAGTTTTTGAAAAAAAAAAGTTTTTGAAAAAAAAAAGTTTTTTGAAAAAAAATGTTTTTTTTGAAAAAAAAAAAAAAACGGGAATCCGTGTGACGTCACACGGATCAACTCTCAGAACAGCACTGTTCTGAGAACCCGTGGAAAGCTTTTCATCTCTGTCTTCCCAAAACCAGAGAAAGACACAATGGTCAGAAATAGGACTTTGTAAGGATAGAAGGTGCCAGTGGGACCCCAAAAAAAGGTCTTAAAATAGAAAAAGTGAAAATTCATGGTGTAGGTCCTTTAAAACTAGAAGTTATTCTGACTGTGACTCGACATCAATCTGCTGCCAGCTACCAGCTTACTGGACACACATTTGTACCGCCGTCAGTTCAAATGCATGTTGGGTGAAAACAACTGTCCACTTTTCTTTTTTTTTTTTTTTTTCAACGTCTGAAAAAGGCGACAATTCAAAGGCCAACATGGCTGAGCAGATTCCACAGGCCATTATTAGGCCACATGTGAGCCGTGTGGTGCATGAGGGTTCCAGGGACGTGCTGGCCATTGGGAAAAGCGAGACAATTCCCAAACGGCCGGTTCATTCCCGGCCGGTCCAGGCCGGCCATTAGGAAAAAAATTAAAATAAAATGTCAGCCTTTGTTCCATTTCGGGGGCTGGGCGGCCAACAAAGTAAATCGTCACTGTCGGGCAGAAACCTTGTATCTCCAAGTTTCAAATTTGTAATTTGTTTCGCAAAGCAAAGCCCTGCTTCATCATACAAGGCTGTCGCACAAAAGTAGTGAAAACAGCAGATCTACAAGCATACAACGCCTCGCGGTGCGAGGCGTTGTGTGCTTGTAGATCGGCTGAACATCAGATGTGCAACATGGGGTGAAAATGGAGGAAGCAACACCATTTGATGCTGCAAGAAAACACACTGTTTTCATCACGGCGGCCATAGAATAAAATAAGTCTTAAAGGCTGTGGGGGAGAAATGAAAAATACTGTTTGTTTTCCCACACTTTTAGAGCAATTTTGTCGTTGTCGGACGGAAAACTTGGTGTTTCCCAAACCGTTGGTTCTGTATTTATCATTTTAAAAATGATTTTAAATAAATACGTGATCTGCAAGCACACAACATACGTACACCTTTGAAACTTGGAGATACAAGGTTTCTGCCTGACAGTGATGCTATACCCGTGGTCATAGGACATAATTATTATCTGTATTTGGCATTGTAGCATTTTTTTAAATTCTAAATTCCAAAGGTGTCGACGGCAGACTTACAGAGAAAGGTGTTCCATGGCACTTCGTCTTTAGTGGCTACTATAGGTACTAGAATGGCTACTGTTGTATTCTTCAGCAATGCGGTTGACGGCCATCTAGTCTCGCGTGGCCAGACTGTTGCCTCCGCGATTTGGTCAAATGCTCCCGGCATACAGTCTGGTAAAGGGAAATAGAAACGATGAGTGCGAGATGAAGCGGAAGTGAAGCCTCCTTGTCACTTCCGTTTCAGTCTCACATCGCACACATTTATCATTATGTAAATAAAAATCATATAAGCATGTTTAGCTTGCTGCTTAGCAGAAATGACATTTTAAAATATATTTTCTTGAACGGTAATGCCCGTTTCCATTACTCGCCGTTAGGGAGCTGCTGTTCCAGACTCTATATAGCATTCAGAGATTGTGGAATAGTTGTCTGGCTACGAGAGACTAACGGCCACCCAGCGAAATTCACTTCACATTTGCATAAAGTTATGACAATCTTGACTTTTTTGACTCACCTGCTCCGCTCTCTCCTGTGCTGGTTTGCAGCCTCCTTTCATAGAACATTTATGGGAAGATTTCTTATTGTATTTTATTTTTATGGCCTCGCTCCGCTCCTGTGCGTCTGCACAGTTACAATTAGGTGTGTAACGATACATTTTAATAGCGATTCGATACATATCACGATACATGGTTGACGATACGATACATGGACGATATTGGTTCATTCATGGCGATACGATACGATTCAATGATTTAAAATCGATATAGTAACTATTTAGCAAAGAAATTAAATCTGTGTGAAAGG
>NC_137823.1:63632566-63638210 GCF_963921795.1 Nannobrachium achirus
GTAAACTGAGATCCTTGCCGGGGACCGGATCTCGCGCCAAAATTGCGTCATCACACTACCGGCCAATCACAGCGAGGGTTATACAACTGCCGGCCAATCACATCGCATCTTGAAGTGGGGTCGCCATTTTGTTGTCGCCGGTTTGTACCATCCAGTCTCTAGGTAATTTCGCCTACCAGGCAGGGTGAAGGAGTGTATCTCTGGAATTACTGAACGCACAGGAACAAGGGACCCCTCCAAAGATAGATCTCAGCGAGGTGGAGGCAGACGCGGGGGTCTGAAGGTACGAAAAACGGCCGAAAGACGCGGACGCGACCGCGGTTCGCTATAGGGCTAATGACCACTAGGTGAGCAACTTACACAGTATGGCTTTAAGTACATTTTGGTGCCAATACTTTTGTAGTTTTACTCGAGTACATTTTGATTTCCGGAGTTCTATACTTGTAAGGGTACCCTCCCACCAAAGTACCTATGAGAGTGGAATCCGCGTTCCGCCAATGCATTTCAATGAGAAGGGAGCATTTCTTGCAGAAATCCTCTGCTGGCATGAAACCGCTTCACTCTCATTGAAATGCATTGGCGGAACGCGGATTCCACTCTCATAGGTACTTTGGTGTGAGGGCAGCCTTACAGAGTATTTCTGCATTGTGGTATTGATACTTTTACTTTAGTAAAACATCTGAGTACTTTTTCCACCACTGGCAGCATTTAGATTTCATTCACATACAGTACAGTAAGTACAGTAAGTACAGTAAGTACAGTAGGCCTAAGCCACTTTACCCCCGTGCTTCACTTCATGGTGTTCTGCTATCGCTCGTGGCCGCCTTTAGAAAAAGCTTGTTTTCCAAAAAGAGAGAGAGAGAAAAAAAAAGAAAGTATGCTATTCACACTGTATGTATAACGCCTAGGAAAAAGGAACATAATTATACTGTAATTGCGTCCGTCTTTATGAAACGCCTAATTATTTTGTACACTCATCACGGGTACAAAACAACAACAACATCCATTCGCTAATGGCATTGAAAGGAGGCTGCTGCTGCTGCTTGTTGGGAAACTGCAATGTTAGCCAGGGTCAGGGGTGGGAAATGTGGGACTGAATTACTAGGGCCCAAGGTGGAGGGGCCTGGAATGATTGTAGCTATTGAAAAATAGCAAATATACAAGCTCACAGCTCGGCACGAGTGCCGCGCTCCGAGCTTGTAGATCTGCTATTTTTTGAAAAGTCGTGAAAATGTGTGCAAATCTTTGAATATTTATTTTAAGCAAACATTTGTAACCCAAATTTTGCTTCCCGGGGGTCCCTGGAACTAAATATTTTGAGATGGTGATCAGTGGCCAAATACATATCATTTTGGGGGGTCCTTCACATGAAAAAGTTTGAGCACTATGTGCATTGACATTTTTTTTTAGACTTAGAAGGATATGAAATATTCAAAAGTTCACCATTTTTCAAAAATAGCAGATCTACAAGCTCGCAGCGTGGCAATTGGTGCCGCGCTGTGAGCTTGTCACAAGCGTAATTTGATAGGGTTTTTCGGTTTTAAAAACCCAAGGGCCCCCCCTAGTGGCGAAAATTTTGTTTTTAACTCATCCAGTGCCTATCCCGAACAAGTTCGGCTTTTTGTCGGCAAAAAAATTCTTTTTTTTTAGTTTAGACCACCCCCCCCCAATGTTCACCGAATGTTCACTGTCGGCGGCGCGACGTATTCCAGTGTGCCTATCCCGAACTAGTCCGGCTTTTTTAATAAAATGAATAAAATAATCCGAGGCCGCACCAAGCCTGGCTCTAAATTTAAAATCTAGGCGGCCGACCGAAAGCCCTTTCCCCTGGCCCGTAATCGGGCAACGCGGCCGCATCGCGCCGCCGAATCCAATAATAACTCACATCTTTGAAGCCCTGTTTCTCTGATCTGTGTTCTGTGTGAAGCGCGAAGATTTTATTTACGTCTAAATCGCCGAAAATAGTGCTTCTAAATGCGTGATAGCTTATAGCTATCCTGTTGCTATTTTCATCCGGGTCTCTTGTGACTCATGCACAAACGTTTACACGCACGTCACTGCCACGTGGGCGCCTGTATGTTACTACGGTTGTCAATGAGAGATTCCCTGGCCACTCAACAGACCTTGGGCGCCCCCAAGGGGCTGGCACTGGAAGCGTTAATAGGCCTAAATAAAAAATATACGCCCAATGCGCCCATGTAATTTAGTAATGTCCAATATATTAGGGGTAATCATTGTAGTTTGCGATTAAATCGCGCAAAGACAACAGACCCGGGCCCCTTTGATCAGGGCCCCCTTGATCTGAAAACCCATGAGGAATATGCTAGGATGGATGCTGGATGGATGCTGGATGGATGCTGGATGGTGTGAGTTTCTGTTCTCTTCAGCGCAGTGACGTGCTGGGCCCCTGATTCAGCCCGGGAAAAAGAGTTGGAGAGGCCCTCATTGTGCGCTATAGAGAGATCTCTCTCTATAGCGCACAATGAGGCGAAATCACATTTATTTATTTTTTCCCAATCAAAAATAGTTCATAATCAGCTTGCACCACACTCTGGGCCCTGGGTACAAGGATTCACTCACATGTTTCTGCTTTAACGAAAAATAGCAGATATACAAGCTCACAGCATGGCAAGCTTGTAGATCTGCTATTTTTGAAAAATACGGTTCCCTCAAATGCTCTGACACACTCAGTATTCACAGTGACAGGGACATGTTTACGCGGGGGCAGGGTGAAAGGAGGAGGTAGATTTCACAGTGAGGTGCAGCGGTTCGTGGCAGCCGCTATCGCCCTGCCCCCCCCCCCCCCCCCCCCCCCCCAGCCGCTATCGCCCTGCCGTCAAGAATCCTTAACCGCAGAACCCTTTTGGTGAGATTATAGTCCCCCCCCCCCCCCCCCCCCCCGAGAGATAGATATGGGAGCCGCTAACTCCGCTGTGGTTGAATTGTCAATTAATCTCAGCGGGTTCGTTGAATTAAGTGGCTGTCTCGGAGGACTCACACGTAATATGCGGTGCAAAAAACGTTCCCCCTGGCGGACTCGCCCCCGAAGCCCGAGGTGCACGTCGATATCAGCGGGTGAGAACGTGTGTGGAAAGTTAAGACGTGAGACTTTTATGGATCAACGCTTGAAAAGACAAGATAAGCAGCGTCCAGTTTGTTCCACCAGATATTTTACTGAAGGGAGGCTGCTGTCAGGCGACCGTGTGATGAGCCCTGAAAAAGTTCTACCTTCCGCTCTGTCCTTGGCTGAACCCGGAAGGTCAGATCGGTCCGCTCTGTCCTTGGCTGAACCCGGAAGGTCAGATCGGTGGGGGGGGTGAGGCAGCGCTCTTAGCAGGGGTGTCACACCACATTCTGGGCCCTGGGTACAAGGAGTCACTGCGGGCCCCCGCAAAATTATTTTGTGCTTTAGCTATTGAAAAATATCAGATATACAAGCTTGTAGATATGCTATTTTTGAGTCTTTGAATATTTCAAATCCTTCTAAGGTTTTTTGATAAACCTATGTTTCTATGTCAGTGGTGCTCAAACCTTTTCACGTGAAGGACCCCCAAAATTACATGTATTTGGCCACCGACCTCCATCTCAAAATATTTAGTTCCAGGGACCCCCCAGAAGCAGAATTTATTATTATTTATTATTTAATTCATTTTTTAATTTGAACACATTTTCACAACCTTTTAAAAAATAGCAGATATACGCTGTGAGCTTGTAGATCTGCTATTTTTCAATAGCTAAAGTATAAAATAATTAAAGTCCCTCCACCTTGGGCCCTGGTACACTCTTAAAAATGTTGGGTCAAATGTTCAATCTTTTTGCTGGGTTGACACTGTTGGGTCAAAGGTTGGGTCAGTTTGACCAAACATTGGATTAAAAATACTTAAAATTAGTAAACCATCTGTTGGGCTATGGATGGCCCGCCCACATCATCAGATAAAATGCATTGAGTTCATAACCCAAGTGTTGGTATAGGCTTTTGAAGTCGAGTTTACCCAACACATGGTTCACTGCATTGCACCAACTTGGGTTAAAATAGACCCGCCCTCTCTGTCTATCAACACATTGGTTTGTGAATTCCACCACTATTGGGTTAAAATAAGTGGGTGGGCAGTTACCCAGCATGCAACTGTGCTCCCATACAGATATTTTTTACAAACTTTTCTATTATTTTATGGTTTTAGATAGAGAAAACAACATTGTATTGTAGATGATCGCAGTGGATGTAGCCCAGTCATAATCCCTAATTAAAAAATATATAAAAAAACATAGTTGCTTACAGAAACAGAAACCATGACTAAGATGGTCCAGGCTGACACATACAAACAGGTTTGCTGTTCTTTAAAAGTGAAGCACCACATAATCTGTTGTGTTCAAAGTTGTGACATACTGTCACGACTAAATGCATAATTTACTCCGCATGCATTCTTCCTTGAGTAGATTAAGCATGAAAAATGTCATGGAAGAAAATGTTGTAAAAAAAAATGAATAGATTTAATGTGAATGAGCGTACAATCCCAACAACAAGGTCACTTTTAAGCCATTTTTGGTGTTAGATTCCAACCCATCAGCAGTATCACATTAACCCAACAGCAAAGTCACTTTTAACCCATTACTTGGTTGTACAATCCCAACCCAACATGTAGGGTCACAGCCTTAACCCAACCCTGCTGGTTATCAATAACCCATGCTGGGCTGGTCCAAAACAGCGTTACGTGTTGGGTTACCTAAATAACCAACTTGGGTTGTTTTTGACCCAACATTTTTAAGAGTGTACCTACTCCACCCCCTTGTTACGCCCAGGCTCTGAGAATACGATGCCTCCCTTTATTGCAACACAAAAGCAGCTGAAGCCCTGCTTAAAAAAAAAAATATATATATATATATATATATATAATATATAAGGGGTTTAGCTTTACAACCCTTTTGGCCAAGCGTCAAGGGTTGTAAAGCTAAACCCCATATATATATATATATATATATATTATATATATATATATATATATATATATATATATATATATATATGGGGTTTAGCTTTACAACCCTTTTGGCCAAGCGTCTTCTATTGCTTAAATGGAAGCAGAGCCTCCACAAAGCCCTCCATGAATTAAAGATGAGGTTTTATTTTTCCTCCTTCTTCCTTTTTTCTTTGTTTTACGATAATTTGTATCTCTCTGGATGGCCTTATTTGGCAGGATAACTGTGTGTGTGTGTGTGTGTGTGTGTGTGTGTGTGTGTGTGTGTGTGTGTGTGTGTGTGTGTGTGTGTGTGTGTGTGTGTGTGTGTGTGTGTGTGTGTGTGTGTGTGTGTGTGTGTGTGCATAATGTAGGCCTACAGTATCAGGGGCGTAACAAGGGGGGGGAAGTGGGACTGAGTTACTAGGGCCCAAGGTGGAGGGACCTTAAAGGAGCTCAGGATGGGTTAACTCTAAAAGAGCTCTAAAGAGAGAGCTGCTCTTGCTCTAAAAATGGGTTAGCAGACATACAAGCTCACAGCGCGGCACCGAGTGCCACACTGTGAGCTTATATATCTGCTATTTTTGAAAAGTCGTGTGCAAATCTTTGAATATATGTAATATATGTAACATTTGTAATTCACATTTTGCTTCTTGGGGGTCCCTGGAACTAAATATTTTGAGGTGGGG
>NC_137823.1:63638410-63671542 GCF_963921795.1 Nannobrachium achirus
CGCTGCTACCGCCACCCAGGGGCGTCACAAAGGGGGGGGGACTGAGTTACCAGGGCCCAAGGTGGAGGGGCCTTAATTATTTTAAATTTTTTCGGTGCTGCGCTGCGCGCTTGTAGATCTGCTATAAGTCGTAAAAATGTGTGCAAATCTTTGATTAAATGTATTTTTTAAGGGAACATTTTTTACTCAACTTTTTATTCTGAGGGGGGTCCCTGGAACTAAATATTTTGAGATGGGGGTCCGTGGCCAAATACATATCATTTTGGGGGTCCTTCACATGAAAAGGTTTGAGCACCACTGACATAGAAACATGATTTGAAATATTCAAAGACTTTTCAAAAATAGCAGATCTACAAGCTCAGTGCCGCGCTGTGAGCTTGTAGATCTGCTATTTTTCAACAGTTAAAGCACAAAACAATGCATAATAATAATGCATTCCCAGTTCCCCCCATGAAGAACATTCACGGGGGGGCCCACATGCAGTGCACCCTTGTACCCAGGGCCCAGAATCTGGTGTGACACCCCTGCCGCCGCCACCACTCTCCCTCGGCGAGCCAAATCGTCCCGTTCACAACATCTCTCTCTCCAAACGCAGCGTGAACCCGTATGATCTAAATGTTGTTTACTGGAAAACGGCTTCAACTCCATAACGCTCCGCCCGAGTGCTTCTTCTTCAACCACCACCGTAATGCACTTAGGAAGGAGGGCCTTTTATGTCCTGTGTTTGAATGGCTAAAAACGCCGGCGCGGGCAAATCAGCATCACGGCTCGATTGGGGCGTAGCAAGCAGCACTCAAACCGCCGCTGAGGTGGTGTTACAGACAGGGGCGTCACAAGGGGGGGGGGGGAGTGGGACTGAGTTACCAGGGCCCAAGGAGGTGGAGGGGCCTTAATTATTTTATCCTATTGAAAAATAGCAGATATACAAGCTCACAGCGAGCTTGTAGATCTGCTATTTTTGAAAAGTCGTGAAAATATGTGCAAATCTTTGAATATTATGTATTTTTTAAGCGAACATTCGTAACTCAAATGTTGCTTCTTGGGGGTGGTCCCTGGAACTAAATATTTTGAGATGGGGGGTCCGTGGCCAAATACATATCATTTTGGGGGTCCTTCACATGAAAAGGTTTGAGCACCACTGACGTTTTTGAAAAAAACCTTAGAAGGATTTGAAATATTCAAAGACTTGCACAAATTTTCACGATTTTTCAAAAATAGCAGATCTACAAGCTCGCAGCGCGGCACTTGGTGCCGCGCTGCAAGCTTGTAGATCTGCTATTTTTCGACATAGTTACCAAGCACAAAATGTACCCAGGGCCCAGAATTTGGTGTGACACGCCTGATCACTCTAGAAGCCGCCACTGAGGTGGTGTTACTAGCAGACATCTTGCATATGAGAGGCTGGCATTACGGGCCATTATAGGACACTGGGGAGGGAGGGGGGGGGGGGGGGGGGGGGAACCGCGAGCAGTGACTTATCTTGGACAGACAGATGGAGCGTTAAGCGTCCCCAGCCGCCGCTAACCAACCGCGCTAGCTAGCTAGTCCGTATCGGAGGGGCAGATGATACGAAGGTACACACACTGTGTATCGCCGCGGTCACGCAGAAACCTCGTACCTCCGCAGGGCGTCACAATGGGGGGGGGGGGGCTGAGTTAGAAACCTCGTACCTCCGTGTTTCATTTCAGTTTCTTTCTCTTAATTTAATTAATTAACGCTAGGGATGCAGCTTGTTAATTTTTATTGATAGTGAGCTCCTTATCGATGGATGGATGGATGGATGGATGGATGGATGGATGGATGGATAGATGGATAGATAGATAGATAGATAGATAGATAGATAGATAGATAGATAGATAGGTAGGTAGGTAGGTAGGTAGGTAGGTAGGTAGGTGGGTGGGTGGGTGGGTAGGGGGAGAGAGAGAGAGAGAGAGATAGATACATACCTTTATTATCCCAAAGGGTAAATTCAGTTGCCCAGAGGCAGCACAGCAGTTTAAGGTTACAAGTTACAAAGAGGTAGGAAAAATAAAAAGAGTACTGTAGTGTACAGTACTGTAGTGTACAGTACTGTACACTACAGTACTGTACACTACAGTACTGTAGTGTACAGTCCAAAGACCAAGCACAACAAAAGAAGAATATAAACAAAGTGACCACGAATCGATCCTGCTTATCGAGCCGGGCTTTTATCCAGCCCACTGTTGAGCGTTTTCTAATATTTTGTGGAAAGATTTGAGACAACAAATTCAGAACAGGACTGGTGTATTTTATTATTAGCCAGTTGTTGCGACTGTGAGTTTGTGGCTGACCACCATCTACAGTATGAAGATGACAATTGACAAAAGTAACAAATATTATCATTAAATATCATTAAAACAATCATTCATTAGTGTTCAATAAGTGTTAAATGGCTTTATATTATGAATAGTAGTGTAATAATGTCTTGATGGCCTCTTGTCATGATTGTTTAAACATGACCTGATGGGCCGCTATGCTGGATAACAAGCTTGATAAGCCCAAAGCGAGCTACCCTTGTTTAGGGCTCCATTCCTAATTAACTCCCCACCCTGCTAATGTCAAGATCAAGATCAAGAACAAGATTATTTGATTACGTCCAGAGGGAAATGTTGTCTTGGACATGCAGGCTGCTGCATAACATACAAGAAAACCAGAAAGAAAGAATATTACAAAAGTACAGTGTAGCCAAAACAACTGCAGATCTATTTTTCGTTCTTTTTTATTTCGCTTTTTTCAGGTGAAGGTGAAAAGTAACCGTTTTTTCTTTTTTTTCTCTCTCTCTTGGACATCCAAGGTTTCCACCCCACAGAGCCGACGTGACAAAACCAAACGATCTGCCGCTAAACAGATGGGGCGGTTCACCGCAACGCACACCTGCCCTCCCCCCCCCCCCCTTCCCCCCTTCCCCACACACACACACACACACACACACACACACACACACACACACACACACACACACACACACACACACGCGCGCGCGCACGCACGCATGCACGCACGCACGCACAAACGCACAAACGCACAAACGCACACACTGTGATGCTATACACTACAGAAGCTCATGACAGGTGCCCAGATAGCTGCAGGGAGATTTATATTCTCTCCTATTCATAATATTCATCGTTGACGTGTACTGTCCACGTACGCTATCAGCGCTGAATATGAATTATAATAGCGACGCACACGTGTTCACCACATACTCACTGTTGAAGGCAAGGTTTACACTCTACATAATATCTATAGTCTGGTTTACACTCTACATAATATCTATAGTCTGGTTTACACTCTACATAATATCTATAGTCTGGTTTACACTCTACATAATATCTATAGTCTGGTTTACACTCTACATAATATCTATAGTCTGGTTTACACTCTACATAATATCTATAGTCTGGTTTACACTCATAGTCTGCGTGTCGTCCCTGTCGGCTCGAAACCTACTACATCCAACACCGTTACGCTACATGATTCACATGAAAGAATAGCAACAGTCAGGCACGTGCACACATAGGTATGAAAGGGGGCTTGAGCCCCTGCCCTTTTACCCATCTGTAAAAATGTCCTCTCCAGACCATGAATGCTGTTTTTACTGTGGTGAAAGAAATGCAAAATGTCTCTAACATTCTCTGCACGTCCCTGGCAACAGTAGCAGATCTACAAGCTCTAAACGTGTTGTTTTGCGCCGCGGTTCCAGCTTGTGGATCTGCTACTTCTAATGCTTTGAAGCTGTAGTATGACAGAGTAGGGCGTTGATGTACCAAGAAACAGGAAATGTTAGAATATGGAGATAAGAGGTTTCTGGCCCGAACAGCAACGATCTATGAAAAGCTCTGAATCTATTTGTTTTATTTCATCTTTATTGTATCGTTTTGTTCTTCCAGAATTATTCGTGTGGAAGAGTGGCCTCCAACGTGCTTGTTGGACCTTTACTGCTGCTGCTGCTTTTACGACGCATGCATTTCTCCACTGGGATCAAAATACAGTAGGTTGATCTTATCCTGTGTTAAACACACACACACACACGCACGCACGCACGCACGCACGCACGCACGCACGCACACACACACACACACACACACACACACACACACACACACACACACACACACACACACACACACACACACACACACACACACACACAAGCTAACATATGGCAATCAGGGGACATCAATATGTCCGTACACAGACAAATGTGTCTGTGAAAAGACTTGTCTTGGTCTGTGGAAAATTCAGATTTTGTTTACATAGCTTACGTATGTTCTTATTTTGATCACGAGACACCATCAGTATGACACCAGTTTACCACCAGTAAGACTCCCTAATCGGGAGATAAGCGACCGTCAGGTCGCATACACAAACTTTAGAAGGCAATCGTAGCCAATCAGGAGGGAATATGGGAAATGGGACAGATCCATGTTGATGACATGACTGTAGAGATGCTGTGTACCGCTTTGTGTGATTTTAGGGCAAAATCTGTAGGAGCAGTGTCCAAAAATGTTTTTTGCAAAAATCGTCCTGATGGTGGCGCTAGATGAGGTCCATGTGAGAAATGCCATCCAAGGAGTGTGTGTGCAAAGTTTGGCATTGATAGGGCCAACGGTGGCGGAGATATGAGTAAGGCAAAAGTGTGACGTCACGTGACAGACTGACTGACAGCCGGTGGAGCTTTTCATCATAACTGTGACCTGACGGTCACAATGACACATTGGTACATTAGGAGTCCACTGGGACAGTGGTTCTCTAACGTTTTATTTCCAGGGACCCCCCATAACTCTGAGAGTGTACAGATGGAACCGAATTGATCCCATGGGTCCATTTGGTTCCATCTGCACACTCTCATAGTTACAGACCTGTAATGGTCCTTCAGGGCCATCTCTTTATGTGTTTCTGATTATTGTTCGCTCATTTGTATGTCCGTGGAGAAAGATGAATAAATGGCCACCACCAGCCAACATGACATTGACCCCTGATGGCAATACTATCATGCACGTGTAATGTGTAATGTGAAGCACACAACGCCTCGCACTGCTTGTAGATCGGCTGTTTTCACTAGTTTAGTTTTCACGTTTTTTTTTTTTTTTAAATGATATAAACAAACGGGTTTGCACATACAAGGTTTCCACCCGACAACGACGTAATATTATATAAGATATCCTAAGGTATCATATTTCATACATTCTCTGTGATACATGATACGTGAAAAATCATAATGTAAGTGATTCCGTTGATTAGATTAACTCTGTTAGGATCTGTTTGCGTCATCATCAATTAGTCAATATAAATAGTTAAAAAACATTTTCAATGATATCGGATTA
The DNA here is from genome assembly GCF_963921795.1 of Nannobrachium achirus. NCBI lineage: Eukaryota > Metazoa > Chordata > Actinopteri > Myctophiformes > Myctophidae > Nannobrachium > Nannobrachium achirus. The sequence continues at coordinate 63,643,756 of NC_137823.1, forward strand.
ATCGAAAAAGTAATGCACAGAACAATCGCTAATGAGATAACGGATAGCTGCGGCCGCAGACCCCTTGGGACATTTAATCAGTGGCCTTTAACCCTGCAAGGCCCAATGTCACTGTTTGGACAGTTTTATTTTTATCAAAAAAAGAGTTTAAATAATTAGTTTTCCTGTTCTTCTTTCACATTAACATCACCATTGGATCCTATTGTATTACAATGACATTGGCCAGGATATTCACAAAAACATAAGTAAAATGCCTGTAATATTTTTTGTTGGTGATCATTAGATTGTCTAGAACATGTACATATGTTATTATTGTGAAAAATATCCCCAAAATGTAAATTAGAGCATGATTTATTATTTATGAATTATTGATTGAAGAATTGATTGAAGAATGTATTAGAAGTTTGCAATAGAAAAAAGTACAGTTTTCATGACAGTACAAATCACTGGTACAAGGTCAACTAAAAGGGGATCCTAGAAAGCCGAGGCTTATTTCCACAGGAACCACACTTTAAGTATCTTATATAACATTGAAAGACAGACAGATAGAACACTTTATCTAGGATAATATCAGTTTCAAAAGCATAACATCAAATGCAAAGGCAGAAATAAAGGGTGGGGGGGGGAGCATGGGGGCTTAGTCTATTTACAAGTCACGGGTAGCAGCTGTCTGAAGGTGACTTTTCATACCAATTTTGAAGGAGGCAAGGGATTTGCTCTCCTTTAATTATGGCTATAAAACCTTACAAAAACAATTTTTTTTTTAATCCACTGATTAGGACTCCTACAACATTATCCGATTTTCTTTTTCAGTTTTTTTTGTCCAGTAGAAATTAATCTGGGCCTTACAGGTTTAAGAGTCTTTCTATAATGTGTAAGCAAACGCTCCTGCACATTGTAGTTTCATGAGATGATTAATCAGCTAGACCTCTCCTGCTCCGGAGGACTTATAGTCGCGATAAAACTAAAAAAGCCAATTATTAGCAGAAAATAAGATCTGGGACTCGTTAGGAGAAGTCACGCAGAAGTCCCTTATCTGCACCGCGCTGGAATGCTGGGGAAGAATATCTGTGATACCCTGCGAAAGAAGGGCACTGCGTTAATGATGATAACATAAAATTGATGGACTTGGTTAAATAATTAAGATTACCAAATTACATTTTAAGCTATTTGGACCGGGTACGCATTATTACGTATTATTATTTTATGTTTTAACTATTGAAAAATTGCAGATATACAAGCTCACAGCATGGCACCGAGATCTACAGCGAGCTTGTAGATCTGCCATTTTTTTTTTTTTTGTCTTTTGAATCCTTCTAAGGTTTTTTTTTTTTTAAACCTATGTTTCTATGTCAGTGGTTCTCAAACTTTTTCATGTGAAGGACCCCCAAAATTATATGTATTTGGCCACGGACCCCCATCTCAAAATATCTGGTACCAGGGACCCCCCCCCCCAGAAGCAAACATTTGAGTTGCAAATGTTCACTTTAGAAAAAGATATATTCAAAGATTTGCTCAAATTGTCATGATGTTTCAGAAATAGCAGATCTACAAGCTCGCAGCGCGGCACCGCGCTGTGAGCTTGTATATCTGCTATTTTTCAATGGTTAAAGCATTACTTAAATCTATGCCTAAATGGATTAAACAGCCCCGCCGCATCTCAAATGACGAACTCCAGAAAAATCAGTTAGCCTTCCGTCTGTTCCACTGTGAAGACCCTTACAACAGATTGGACAGCATAACAATGGTGCTATCATGTAGGACTGAGCACTGCTGTTGCCTGGTCCGCTTTGTTAGATTGTTGCTGTCGCGGCAGAACCTCTTATGTCCATATTTGGACTTGTGTTTTATTTCATAAATCAACGTCCTACAGTCGTCTACAAATCCTCATGCAAGCGTGCGTGAAAAATGAAACGGGTTTTGTCTGTTTTTTCCCCGGGTTTCTACAGTTTCTTGGGCTGGATATGGCAGCCTGGAACGGTTGTTCAAGTGCAGCTAAACTTGGCATGTGTTAGTAAACGTGCCACAATTAACAATAATGCATTGCACCTGTGCAGCTGACCTGCGGAAACTGGGAATAAACCAATATACCAAGATGGGGAGAATACAAGTGTGTTTTGTTTTGTTACATATTTACATTTGTAGTGTAGTTATTTTACTGTAATTTAACAACATAACAACCAGCACAGATAGACAAAGAGACATTCATGGATTTGTATTTAAAAGTAACTTTTATTTTCCCCCCCTGGACCCAGGGTATGGCAGCTGCAGTGCATACCCCTGCCATACCCAGTTGACGCCCCTGCCTACGACCACACACGTTCACTCAGATCAGCCAACAGAACCCTCGCTAAAAAAATCCACTCGTTCTCCACCTCTAAGCCCATAGCACTTACCATAGCACTGGCCTACCCTCAATGACCACATGAACGCTAGATAGCATCTGTAGTTTATATATAACGTTTTTTTTTACTGATTAGGAGCTTGGTCTACCTACGTTATTATCTTGCTTATTATATTGATGTATTTATTCCCTTGCTTATTGTAAAGGACCACTATATTTCCACCTTCACTCCAGAGGGCCACTATATTTCCACCTTCACTCCAGAGGGCCACTATATTTCCACCTTCACTCCAGAGGACCACTATATTTCCACGTTCACTCCAGAGGACCACTATATTTCCACCTTCACTCCAGAGGACCACTATATTTCCACCTTCGCTCCAGAGGGCCACTATATTTCCACCTTCACTCCAGAGGGCCACTATATTTCCACCTTCGCTCCAGAGGGCCACTATATTTCCACCTTCACTCCAGAGGACCACTATATTTCCACGTTCACTCCAGAGGACCACTATATTTCCACGTTCACTCCAGAGGACCACTATATGTCCACATTCACTCCAGAGGACCACTATATGTCCACATTCACTCCAGAGGGCCACTATATTTCCACCTTCGCTCCAGAGGGCCACTATATTTCCACCTTCACTCCAGAGGACCACTATATTTCCACGTTCACTCCAGAGGACCACTATATTTCCACGTTCACTCCAGAGGACCACTATATGTCCACATTCACTCCAGAGGACCACTATATTTCCACCTTCACTCCAGAGGGCCACTATATTTCCACCTTCACTCCAGAGGGCCACTATATTTCCACGTTCACTCCAGAGGACCACTATATTTCCACGTTCACTCCAGAGGACCACTATATGTCCACATTCACTCCAGAGGACCACTATATTTCCACGTTCACTCCAGAGGACCACTATATGTCCACATTCACTCCAGAGGACCACTATATTTCCACCTTCACTCCAGAGGGCCACTATATTTCCACCTTCACTCCAGAGGGCCACTATATTTCCACCTTCACTCCAGAGGGCCACTATATTTCCACCTTCACTCCAGAGGGCCACTATATTTCCACCTTCACTCCAGAGGGCCACTATATTTCCACCTTCACTCCAGAGGGCCACTATATTTCCACCTTCTTCCACCTTCACTCCAGAGGGCCACTATATTTCCACCTTCACTCCAGAGGGCCACTATATTTCCACCTTCACTCCAGAGGGCCACTATATTTTTTCCACCTTCACTCCAGAGGACCACTATATTTCCACCTTCACTCCAGAGGACCACTATATTTCCACCTTCACTCCAGAGGACCACTATATTTCCACCTTCACTCCAGAGGACCACTATATTTCCACCTTCACTCCAGAGGGCTGCTATATTTCCACCTTCACTCCAGAGGGCCGCTATATTTCCACCTTCACTCCAGAGGGCCACTATATTTCCACCTTCACTCCAGAGGGCCACTATATTTCCACCTTCACTCCAGAGGGCCACTATATTTCCACCTTCACTCCAGAGGGCCACTATATTTCCACCTTCACTCCAGAGGGCCACTATATTTCCACCTTCACTCCAGAGGGCCACTATATTTCCACCTTCACTCCAGAGGGCCACTATATCTCCAACTTCACTCCAGAGGGCCACTATATTTCCACCTTCACTCCAGAGGGCCACTATATCTCCAACTTCACTCCAGAGGGCCACTATATTTACACCTTCACTCCAGAGGGCCACTATATTTACACCTTCACTCCAGAGGGCCACTATATTTCCACCTTCACTCCAGAGGGCCACTATATTTCCACCTTCACTCCAGAGGACCACTATATTTCCACCTTCACTCCAGAGGGCCACTATATTTCCACCTTCACTCCAGAGGGCCACATTGCATATTGCTACGTCCTACTTGTCATTCTAGTATCTCATACAAAATAAGTAAAAATAGCAGATCTACAAGCTCAAAACGCATCGCCCTGCGATGCGTTTTGAGCTTGTAGATCGGCTATTTTTGCTTCTTTTGAATTGGAATCCTGAATTATTTTTTGTTATTTTTTAAATTGGAATCCTGAAATGTAACATTTTGATTTTATTTCAAACACATTTAGTTATATAGTCATGTTAACTTTATGAACCTAAATACAAATAACTTGGACATAAAAAATACATTTTAATTCTACTATACTAGTCATTAAGATACTATTATAGACTGACAGAATTAAAGCAGGTCATGTTTGCAATTGTAACAGCTGAAATCAGTAATATATCATTATTCCGGTATTAACCTGCGGGCCGCATTAAGTGAAGGTGGGGGCCGCATGTGGCCCCCGGGCCACCAGTTGCCCATGTATGGCCTAAACTGTAATTGTAAATTGTATTTGATCATACAGTGTAATGTGCAGCAGGTGCAACAAAGCAGTGCAGGACTTGATGGTGCAGATATCTTAGGACAGGGTTCCCCAATAGGCGGCCCGCGGGCCATTTGTCTGGCCCCCACCAACCCCAGTAATAATGGTGGTATAAGAGCAGCAACAACACTAGTAGATAGATAGATAGATAGATAGATACCTTTATTATCCCAAGGGGGATAATCAGTTGCCCAGAGGCAGCATAGCAGTATGAGGATATTTACAAAGTTACAGAGAAGTAAGAAAAAAGACTGTAAATCGTCGTTGTCAGGTGGAAACCTTGTATCTCCAACTTTCTACGTTCTTTGGCAAAGTAAAGCCCTGCTTCATCATTCAAGGCCGTCTCACAAAAGTAGTGAAAACAGCCGATCTACAAGCACACAACGCCTCGCATCGCGAGGCGTTGTGTGCTTGTAGATCGGCTGTTTTCACTAGTTTAAATCATTTTTAAAATGATAAATGCAAAACGAACGGTTTTGGACTTTTCACCCGACAACGACGATATCTGAACTGTCGCTGGAGTAGCGGGAACGCCACCGTCGCCCCCTGCAATGTTGTGGCCCTCGGCTTGGTACCCTAGACATTATTCAATGTTGTGGCCCTCGGCTTGGTACCCTAGACATTATTCAATGTTGTGGCCCTCGGCTTGGTACCCTAGACATTATTCAATGTTGTGGCCCTCGGCTTGGTACCCTAGACATTATTCAATGTTGTGGCCCTCGGCTTGGTACCCTAGACATTATTCAATGTTGTGGCCCTCGGCTTGGTACCCTAGACATTATTCAATGTTGTGGCCCTCGGCTTGGTACCCTAGACATTATTCAATGTTGTGGCCCTCGGCTTGGTACCCTAGACATGATTCAATGTTGTGGCCCTCGGCTTGGTACCCTAGACATGATTCAATGTTGTGGCCCTCGGCTTGGTACCCTAGACATTATTCAATGTTGTGGCCCTCGGCTTGGTACCCTAGACATGATTCAATGTTGTGGCCCTCGGCTTGGTACCCTAGACATTATTCAATGTTGTGGCCCTCGGCTTGGTACCCTAGACATTATTCAATGTTGTGGCCCTCGGCTTGGTACCCTAGACATGATTCAATGTTGTGGCCCTCGGCTTGGTACCCTAGACATTATTCAATGTTGTGGCCCTCGGCTTGGTACCCTAGACATTATTCAATGTTGTGGCCCTCGGCTTGGTACCCTAGACATTATTCAATGTTGTGGCCCTCGGCTTGGTACCCTAGACATGATTCAATGTTGTGGCCCTCGGCTTGGTACCCTAGACATTATTCAATGTTGTGGCCCTCGGCTTGGTACCCTAGACATTATTCAATGTTGTGGCCCTCGGCTTGGTACCCTAGACATTATTCAATGTTGTGGCCCTCGGCTTGGTACCCTAGACATGATTCAATGTTGTGGCCCTCGGCTTGGTACCCTAGACATTATTCAATGTTGTGGCCCTCGGCTTGGTACCCTAGACATTATTCAATGTTGTGGCCCTCGGCTTGGTACCCTAGACATTATTCAATGTTGTGGCCCTCGGCTTGGTACCCTAGACATTATTCAATGTTGTGGCCCTCGGCTTGGTACCCTAGACATTATTCAATGTTGTGGCCCTCGGCTTGGTACCCTAGACATTATTCAATGTTGTGGCCCTCGGCTTGGTACCCTAGACATTATTCAATGTTGTGGCCCTCGGCTTGGTACCCTAGACATGATTCAATGTTGTGACCCTCGGCTTGGTACCCTAGACATTATTCAATGTTGTGGCCCTCGGCTTGGTACCCTAGACATTATTCAATGTTGTGGCCCTCGGCTTGGTACCCTAGACATGATTCAATGTTGTGGCCCTCGGCTTGGTACCCTAGACATTATTCAATGTTGTGGCCCTCGGCTTGGTACCCTAGACATGATTCAATGTTGTGGCCCTCGGCTTGGTACCCTAGACATTATTCAATGTTGTGGCCCTCGGCTTGGTACCCTAGACATTATTCAATGTTGTGGCCCTCGGCTTGGTACCCTAGACATTATTCAATGTTGTGGCCCTCGGCTTGGTACCCTAGACATGATTCAATGTTGTGACCCTCGGCTTGGTACCCTAGACATTATTCAATGTTGTGGCCCTCGGCTTGGTACCCTAGACATTATTCAATGTTGTGGCCCTCGGCTTGGTACCCTAGACATGATTCAATGTTGTGGCCCTCGGCTTGGTACCCTAGACATTATTCAATGTTGTGGCCCTCGGCTTGGTACCCTAGACATTATTCAATGTTGTGGCCCTCGGCTTGGTACCCTAGACATTATTCAATGTTGTGGCCCTCGGCTTGGTACCCTAGACATTATTCAATGTTGTGGCCCTCGGCTTGGTACCCTAGACATTATTCAATGTTGTGGCCCTCGGCTTGGTACCCTAGACATTATTCAATGTTGTGGCCCTCGGCTTGGTACCCTAGACATTATTCAATGTTGTGGCCCTCGGCTTGGTACCCTAGACATTATTCAATGTTGTGGCCCTCGGCTTGGTACCCTAGACATTATTCAATGCTGTGGCCCTCGGCTTGGTACCCTAGACATTATTCAATGTTGTGGCCCTCGGCTTGGTACCCTAGACATGATTCAGCCCTTGGGGAAAACTAATTGGGGAACCCTGGCCTAAACTTCGGCGCGGCCGCGCGCGCACGGACACGCACGCGCGCACCTGCATGTCTCCAAGCTCAGCCCAGCCCACCCTAAGATTTATTAGTTCCCGCGCGCCTGCATTGGGAGATTGTGGAATAGTTGTCTGGCTACGCCAGACTACGGAAAAGGTTACCCAACGAGTTGCTTTTCTCAGTGGGTAACGCAGTAACGTAACGGATTAGTTTTTAAAGGCAGTAACGATGTAACCTAACGAGTTACTATCAAAAGTAACGATACCCAACACTGACCGCAGATAATTATGGAGGTTCCATTTGTTCCCTATCAGAGATACATTAAAACTCTGATTTATCAATGTAATGTTGGTGGAACAAAGCAGTGTCAGGGGGGTTAGGGGTGCCAACACCTTTTTGACTTGGGAGCAGGGACGTGCTGGCCATTGGGAAAAGCGGGACAACTCCCGAACGGCGGGTTCATTCCCTGCCGCTCCAGGCCGGCCATTAGGAAAAAAATAAAAATAAAATGTTGGCCTTCGTTCCATTTAGGGGGCTGGGCGGCCAACAAAGTAAATCGTCACTGTCAGGCAGAAACTTTGTATCTCCAAGTTTCAAATTTGTACATTTCACCATACAAGGCCGTCGCACAAAAGTAGTGAAAACAGCAGATCTACAAGCACACAACGCCTCGCACCGCGAGGCGAGGCGTTGTGTGCTTGTAGATCGGCTGTTTTCACTAGTTTAAATCATTTTTAAAATGATAAATACAAAACAAATGGTTTTGGACATACAAGGTTTCCACCCGACAACGACTAAATATAACTCATGTACAGTAATTGGCACTGGCTTGTCACTTGTCATGATCTGAAATGGCAAATCTTTGAGTAGCAGCAGCGCTATAGAGAGAGATCTCTCTCTATAGCGCGCAATGAGGGCCTCTACAACTCTTTTTCCCGGGCTGAATCAGGGGCCCAGCACGTCCCTGCTTGGGAGCTACTTTTAAAAGGACCAGCAGCTCAACATGATCTACCCATCCAAAGATGTTTTACCTGAGGCGGCTTTGGAACATCGACACACTGGCGTTGCATCCCGATCTCTCTCTCCATTTCTTGTCAGACTACTGCATACTAGGCCTATCTAATGAAGCCAGTCTTTTTTTTAAGCACAGTGAGTTTTGAGCTTGTAGATCTGCTACTTTTAGAGACAATTAGCGACTTTTGGCATGTTTGTCTGTAAAGTTGCTCCCTTATTTGGGCTTGCTTCAGTTGTAGCACTTTCACCCCATACAGTATAGGCCTATATGTCGCGCAATTGACTATTTGGAAACAGGTACTGTAGATTATGTGAGGTTATAGGTTTAGGGTTAAGGTTAAAGGGGAATACCACTCATTTCAACTATGTCATTAATACACCTTAGCCAGAGTTAGCCTGCAAGACAAAGAGTACATCTTCATGATGTCACTGATCACATGACATCATGAATCCTCCAGTTCTAGGCAACACAGAAGGGTAGTGGACTTATTTCCACAATACAACAACAACTCTAACTAAGGTATAGTAACCAGTAAGACTCCCTAATCGGGAGATAAGCGACCGTCAGGTCACATACACAAACTTTAGAAGGCAATGGTAGCCAATCAGGAGGGAATATGGGAAATGGGACAGATCCATGTTGATGACATGACTGTAGAGATACTGTGTACCGCTTTGTGTGATTTTAGGGCAAAATCTGTAGGAGCAGTGTCCAAAAATGTGTTTTGCAAGAATCGGCCTCATGGTGGCGCTAGAAGAGGACCATGTGAGAAATGAGGTTGGAGGTTGTGGTTTGGCAGCCAAGGAGTGTGTGTGCAAGGTTTTGATAGTAACTGCGACCTGACGGGACCTGGCCATTGGCTTGCCTCACCACAGAATGTTTGAATGCCTCTGGAGGTACAATAGACCAATGAGAGAGAGAGAGAGAGAGAGAGAGAGAGAGAGAGAGAGAGAGAGAGAGAGAGAGAGAGAGAGAGAGAGAGAGAGAGAGAGAGAGAGAGAGAAATGGGTGAAGGGTTGAGGGGTGTTGTAGAAACAGCTGATTCATTAGAAGTCGGACACGGTTCAGTATTGGCTGCCGTCAGGGACGTGCAGAGAATGTTAGAGAGGCAGGGGCTGACATTTCTAAAAGGGCCTTTTGGTGAAAATATCGAAAATAGCAGACCTCCAAGGCTATTCTTTCAAGTTCAGGAGAGTTTGGACAAGGCAATTCTCTTGAATGCTGCCTTCAGGTATGGCATGGAAAGAGGGGACATTTGCATTTCTTTCACCATAGTAAAAACTGCATTCATGGTCTGGAGAGGGCACAGATAGATAAAAGGGCAGGGGCTCAAGCCCCCTTTGATGTGTATGTGTGTTTTGATTGATTGAAGACTTTATTGTCAGTTTGCATAGGAAAAGGTACAGTTTCATGACGGTACAGTTCACTGGTACAAGTTAAACTAAAAGGAGATCCTAGAAAAGCACTTGGCTTATTTACACAGGAAACCATTGAAGTATCTCATATAACATTGAATGACAGACGAATAGAACACAGTACTATGCAGTAGATATAGTCAGGGAAGAAAAGGAAAATAAAAAGAAATAAAATAAACAAATAAATATATACAGTAGGTAAATACAAAGAAGGGTCAGGGGAGGCTGGGCTAGGTTTGCCAGTCACGAACGGCTGCTGCTCTAAGTTTTTTTAGGGCGATTTTAAAGGATGCTAGGAAACCACACTCCTTTAAGGCCTTCGGTAAGGTGTTCCACATTTTGGTGGTATAGCAGAAGAAGGAGTTTGACCCTTTGTTCTTGAGCGTGATCCGTGGCGCTGCCATGGTGTTGTCTTTGTGGACATCCTTACTTTAACGGGCAGAGATTTGGTGTGGGAAGAAACTTGGACTTCCAGGGGTCCATTTCTCTCCACACCCTGCAGAGTTACAGTTTACAGTTTACAGTTTAGGCATTTAGCAGACGCTTTTAATCCAAAGCGACTTACAATAAGCAGGTAATACACATCACTATAATAAACAAGATAACATGTTAGAATATCAACAACAATATAGCATGTGCATATGAATATCAATCTAAAAAACAATATTAGCATTAAAGAAAAGGGTCCTAAAAAACATACAAAAAAAAGAAGAAAAAAAATGCTAACTAGCTTCATATGAAGCTAGTTAAACCACCACTCAGGAGCTTCACGGTGTAGCCTTTGTGCACCGTAGCATAGCAGGTGCGCTGGCCACCTGAAGGCAACCAGAAGGTAGTTTGATTGATGCAATTCCACCCGAAGTTAAGTAGCAACGCGTTTAAGCTCCGCGCATGAAGCACGAGTAATGACAATCACCACGACATTGAAAAGCACCTCAGCTGTGTGCGTGTGTCTAAAGGAGGGGGCATTATTCTCTAGCATATTTCTGCTGAGATAACCCTCACACTGTACTGTACATTATCTTTTGTGCACATGGCAAAGAAAGAAGGTCCACCTGTTGGATAGCAGGTCCGCTGTTCTCTCCTCACAGCGTTATAATTGGAACTGTCAAACGCCAAACCAAAGCTTGGCACGGCGGCCCGACGTGACGGATGTCTCCCTGCTCCACCCGCCTGGCTGCCGGGGAGAGGGAGACGGACAGACGGGGGGGAAGGAGGATGTCTGTCCGTCTGTCTGTCTGTCTGTCTGTCTGTCTGTCTCTCTGCTCTGCAGGGACGTGCAGAGAATTTTAGAGAGGCAGGGGCTGACATCAGGGACGGCTGCAGGGGGGGGGCGGGGGAGGGCTCTAGCCCCCTCTAGTGGAGGCTTAGCCCCTGCTCAGCCCCCCCTCCCCACAGACCCAATTGTAATGAAAAATATTTACAGAATAAATAAATAAAAGATAATAAATGTGAAAGAAAATGGACTTGCTTCTATGTAAAATCATACAATAAAATGTATTTTCTATAAAGATAATTCTTTGCTATGAGTCTGCATGTCACATGATCTTGCGTGCTGCTAGGGGTAGTCTTGGATTGGTTCCTGAAAATGTAACACTATTTAGTCTACTTCCTGGTGGCTGTCAAGATAACTATAAACAGTCAGTCAGTGTGTGATGCGGCTAGCAGCAGGGCTAGTCATAGTATGAGACCCCATAACTCTATGTATGAGACAGACAAAACGGCGGAGATTTTTGCAGCAGACAACCACAATATCACCGCTCACGGCGTCACGCGCATCAAATACCGAAGTGTTGAAACGGCACATCTGCAGACAGTGCGAGCCCCAGACACACACACGCTCCCAAGAATAGGAACGCTCCAAATTGTACACGAGCACATAGTAGCCTACGACGTCCTTTATTATACAGTGCTCTGCCTCCCCAGACCCCTGCACCAACATGCTAACAGTGACCACCAAATGCTTGCAACAACAGCCAGAGAACCCACATACAGTGGTTAGCAGTTAAGAGTGTCACCAGTTGGCTGCCTCAGTGGCAAACAGGTTTGGGCCCTGTTATGGCCCAAATCCGGCTGAAATCGGTTAAGTCTGGCTGACTATGGCTTGTGTGCCACACATCTCCAACGAGCCATCAGTGTCTCTAGTACACTCTACATCATAACAGCTTGGTTTCTCATAGTGAACTAGGGTGCCCAATAACACCAGTCCAGGGTGCCTCAGAATACTTTGATAATATTTAGAATGTATCAATATTACTTCAGTTAAACCAATTCAGACCCTCTAATGCCTCATGCTTGCTTTGTAAAACACCCCTGAGTTGCACTGTACTTGAGTTATATTTATAAACCAATTCTCTTCACCAAAAATAGCCGATCTACAAGCTCTTGTAGCATCTTGTAATGAGCTTTTAAATCTGCTACTTTTGGTGAATATCCCCTTAGAATAGGGATGCTGAGGTTTAGTGATTGAATGCCAAGTTTATTTTAAATCTGTCCGAATGAAAGATTCAAGGGAGCCTCCGCACACTAAAAAATGAGCAAAATCATGTTCTTTATTTTCAGTTATTAAAGTGCAAGCTTTTGGTCATATACCTTCAGGCATGCAGCACCTCGATGAGCGGTGGTCCTTTCACTATTAATCTGTCCTAATGGAAGCAGATATTTTCTCAAGTTGTTGTATGTTTGTTAGGCATATTATGGACAGTATTTGTTTATTATTCCAAATAATAATAAATATGCTGTATTTGCATAAAGCAAGTATGCTATTTGTCTACTCCCATGTTGATATGAGTATTAATATCTGTTTAAGGTAGATTTAGAACAAATACAAAATATGCGATTAATTGCGATTAATCGTGCGATTAACTAGGACAATCATGCGATTAATGGGATCACATTTTTTAATCGACTGACAACCCTATTATTAACAATAAACAATTTGTAACGTGTATTTTCTTTATGTGGCCCCTTAAATTAGGATCATTGAATCTCGTTTGTTGTATTAGTGTTATTCATTATTATTTGTTGCCAAAATTCATTCGCCCCTGCTCTAAAAAAGTCGGCTCCCCCATAGCCCCCCCAGTCATAATTTTCTGGAGCCGTCACTGGCTGACATTATAAAAAGGGCCTTTAGGTGGAAATAGTGAAAATTGGCTATTTTCAGTGTGTGAAACCACACTGAACTAAGCATAACCAAGTCAATACTGGAGATGTGGGTGTACAGTAAGGATTTCTACACAGAGAGGGCAATTCTTTCAACATAAGATGCTGCATTTCAAGTTCAGGAGAGTTTGGACAAGGCAATTGGGACAGTACCTATGTTCACAGGTTCTATGTTCCCCAGGTTCTATGTTCCCCAGGTTCTATGTTCCCCACTTACTCCCACAAAAAAATCTTCTATGTTCCCTGCTCATCCAAAAATGCAGGAAACATAACTCAACACACACACAATGTTACATAATGGGGAGAAATTACGAATACTAGTGGGTCAGGGAGGAACTAGGGACATCTGGGCAACATATTTGTGTTATGACTGGGCACCTGGACATCTGGGCACTAGGTAGGGACATGTGGGTATTTGAAGTGGGGAACATAGAACCTTTGGGTAAGTGGGGAACATAGAACCTGGGGAACATAGGGAGGACCCCAGGCAATTCTCTTGAATGCTGCCTTCAGGTATGGCATGGAAAGAGGACATTAGCATTTATTTCACCATAGTGAAAACTCCATTCATGGTCTGGAGAGGACACTTTTTACAGACAGATAAAAGGGCAGGGGCTCAAGCCCCCTTTGATGTCTATGTGTGCACCTGCCTGGCTGCTGGGAGGAGACGCAGACGAGCAGAGGAGGAGGACAGGAGAAATAGAAGTGGACGCAGGGCCATGTCTGTGAGCTGTGATTGCAGCGGTCAGTCAGTCAACACTAGATCTGTTGAATTACAATAAGCACCCCCCCAAACCCCCCCTCTCTCTCTCTCTCTCTCTCTCTCTCTCTCTCTCTCTCTCTCTCTCTCTCTCTCTCTCTCTCTCACACACACACACACACACACACACACACACACACACACACACACACACACACACACACACACACACACACTCACTCATAGCATCTAGCAGCTGCATCTCTCTCTCTCTTTCTCCATCCCTCCCTCCCCCTCTCTCGCTCTCTCACTTTCTCCTCCTCTTCTCTGTCTCTCTCTCTCTCTCTCTCTCTCTCTCTCTCTCTCTCTCTCTCTCTCTCTCTCTCTCTACCTCCCTTTCCCCATCTCTCTCTCCCCTCATCTTTCCCTGACGCTGAGCGAAGCCTCTTCCATACAGATGAGGCTGAGCTTCGAGCCAGCAGCCACGCAGCTCCTCTTGACGTAGCAGCACACATGCAGCACACATAGCTACAGGCAGTGGTGTGAAGTAACTAAGTACATTTACCTAAGTACTGTACTTAAGTACTGTACTCAAGTACAAGTTTGAGGTATTTGTACTTTACTTGAGTACTTCCAATTTCCAATACTTTTACTTCTACTCCACTATCTCAGATCAAAATATTGTACTTTTACTCCACTACATTTATTTGAACTCTTAGTTACTTTGCAGATATAAATTATTACATATTACATAGCCCATATTCTATACCATGGCTATTTGAAAATAGCCTAGATCTGCTATTTTCAAACACTAGAAGGCTGCCCTTCGGGAACGATGTAAATAGGGAATGAATGCCTCGCCCTTTGATGCAAACCCCATTATACCTGTTGTCATAGGATCCGTTTTGACCATCTGTTTGCCTGTGTCCATTTATGCCCATATATGGAGATATCTGTCAGACTATGTTGTAGACACAGTGTCGGTTCCGGAAAACTGTGATGTCAGACATCAGCTCCACATACGGAGATTCCGAACCTTTCGCGCCGGTTCCGGAAAACTGTGCATCGGGTCGGGTCGAGGCCGGTCACTGCACTCTGCGCTGTGGCCGGGAACGCGTGTGCCGAATTTGAGGCCGGTTGGACGAACGGTCCCATTATACCTGTTGTCATAGGACCCGTTTTGACCATCTGTTTCCTGTCTCCATTTATGCCCATATATGGAGATATCTGTATCTGTCTGTCTGCATCCATTTTATGCCCATATATGGAGAGCTCTATCTGTCTGTTTGTGTCCCTTTTATGCCCGTACATGGAGATCTCTGTATCTGTCTGTCTGTGTCCCTTTATGCCCGTATATGGAGATCAATTTCAATTCAATTTCAAAAGCTTTATTGGCATGATAAAATATTTCTTACATTGCCAAAGCATATATATAACATAAAACAAAGCATAACATTGGACACAAGTGAATTATAAACAATAAATAATAACGAAAATAAGTAAATAACAAGCAAGCAAGATACAAAGATAACAATATGACACATTTTTGGAGATCTCTGAATCTGTCTGTGTTTGCTTGTGTCCACTTATGCCCATATATGGAGATATCTGTATCTGTCTGCTGTGTGTCAGAACACGTCATACTGATGTCAGCAGCTTGATGTGTGACATCAGAACACGTCATACTGATGACATTCAATACGTAACCATGGCAACCTCAGCTCCGCATACAGAGATTCCGAACGTTTGGCGCCGGTTCAGGAAAACCGTGCATCGGGTCGGGTCGAGGCCGGTCACTGCACTCTGCGCCGCGACGGGGAACGCGCGTGCCGGTGGGACGAACGGTTCTCGAGATATATACATATACTCACATATAGAGATTTGTTGCATTTATTGTAAGATTTTGTACTTTTACTTTTGGTACTTTATGCCAATAGGCTACTGTTGTAATTTTAGGCCACTCACGTAAAATTTAGAATTTCTGACTTTTACTTGTAACAGAGTATTTCTACATTGCAGTAATGATACTTTTACTCAAGTAAAACACGAGAGTACTTTTTTTACACCACTGCTCTCTCTTCTTGAACGAAACCGAGAGAAAAAAACGCTCATCCGATCATCATCATAGCCAAGACCAGGGGCGTCACACCAAATTCGGGGCCCTGGGTACAAGGATTCACTACGGGCCCCCCATGAATGTTAACTATTGAAAAATAGCAGATATACAAGCTCACAGTGCGGCACCGAGTGCCGCGCTGTGAGCTTGTAGATCTGCTATTTTTCAATAGCTAAAGTTACTAGGGCCTCTCCACCACCTTGGGCCCTGGTAACTCAGGTCCACTTTCCTACCCCTTGTGACGCCCCTGGCCAAGACCACTGACTGACCACTTTTTTTTTCCTTTGTAGCCTATCCTTAAAAAAAAAAAAAAAAAAAAAAAAACTGTCTGGACCCTCCTCCTCCTCTCCCTCTTCCTCGCCTCGGGGAGGAGAAGCAGCAGAAGATGATGATGAGTCGCGGCGCGCACAGCGTCAGCAGCGCAGGGTGCACGGCACGGCACGGCACGGCACGGCGCGCGTGATGTGACTGCGCCGAGCGCACTTAACAGAACAGCACAGTCCTACAGGCAGCAGCAGCAGCATCACACCGTATAGACACAGACTGACTGGAGCAGCAAGAGAAGAACTGAAGACACGGTTTTCTCTTCGCCGAGAGGCATCAACATCACATCATTACAGGCTGATCTAAAACGACCTGATGAAGGCTGGAGGACCGTTTTTTTCCTCTACCATGAAATGTCTGTCGACCAGACGGACGCCGTAGCCTCCTGTAGCCGACGTGTAGCGCGGTCAACGGTCGACGCGCACGCAGCACAGCAGCAGCAAGCAGCAGCAGCAGCAGCCACGGTGCACGTCCTGAACTGAAGCCGTTAGAACCGTTATAATACTGACGACAGCTGGAATTGAGAGATATATTGCCTGGAGAGGTTTTTCTGTTCTGCTATCTTCTCGACCTACACCTTCCTAAACCAGTCTGTCTGCGGCTGTACAGCCTTAACGGAGGACTCGCTCGTCGGTCGCGCATCCTTGTGAGTGAGTGACACCCCCCCTCCCCACCCCCACATGTCGAGGAGGCACTTCGGGGGTCGTTTCGAGGAGGAGGAGGACGGAGGATCTGTCATTCTAGCGGATCTGTTCTATTTCTAAAGCCCCCACCGTTTTGGAACCGTAGGGCGAGGTGGATCTAGCGGCAGCAGCGGCGTTCTAAGGCCGGGGCTTGGTGCCCGATCCCCCGGTGCCTCCCCTTCCCGTCGTCCCCTCGTCGGATGCTCTGCTGCGCCTTCCCTTCTTATAGCGACTTACATTTGCAAGTATAGAAGAGCGCATGCATGTCGATGGGATTCTAATATTCGCTTGTGTGTGTGTATGTGTGTCGCTCGTTTGTGTCGCTCGCTTGCTGCTGGGGGCTTGTTTCGCCTTCGACACATCCTGTTTCGCCTTCGACACATCACCACCACCAGATCATAACGGCCGCTGCTTGGACTTTGAAGGAGGAGAATTAACGGAAGACGCGGCGGCAGCGACGTCCTATACGTTCACACTGACAGCGAGCGACGTCGCAGCGGCAGCAGCAGCAGCAGGAGAATCCAGATTGTGAACGTTATATTCTAATCCAGACCAGGGGGCACGGATTGGAAAAGCGGTGGGATTGAATCCTCCATCCATGCACGGATCGCACGCTGGTGTAGCAGGCAGCCTTAACACCACCACCACCACCACGGTCTGTCCGTCCATCCACCCGTCATCCACCCATCATCCACCCGCCGGAGCAGCGGACACAGAAGGACTTCTATGCCGTTGACAGCTGGATATGTTTGAGATTAACGTGAACGCAGGATGGATCTGATTATGAGCGTTCTGGGGCTGCTGGCGCTGTTTGTCGCGGAGGGGGTCCGCGGCCAGGGAGTGTACGGTAAGTGTGGAATGTTAATGTGTGTGTGTGTGTGTGTGTGTGTGTGTGTGTGTGTGTGTGTGTGTGTGTGTGTGTGTGTGTGTGTGTGTGTGTGTGTGTGTGCGCGCGCGTGCGTGTGCGTGTGCGCGTGTGTGCGTGCGTGTGCCGTTTGCGTTGGAGACGAATGTGATCTTGACCTTGCCAGACAGTCAGTTGGTAGCCTCTACTATCCGTTACTGACTGAATGTCTGTTGGCTGCCCGGCCGTCAATACTAGCCTAACGGCGTCTTCTTCTCCTCCAGCGCAAAGCAAAGCAAAGCAAAGCACACACAGTCAGTCTGCTCTGCTGTGTGAGCTTAGAAAACGCCGCAGGGGGAGTGGATATCTGGATCTGTAGATCTGTGTGTGGATCTGTAGATCTGTGGATCTGTGTGTGCAGAGATGATCTGAATGAATGAATGTTATGTTTGAGAGGCTGCATGAAAAGGAGATCGAAGCATCAATGATTCTCTCCATCTCCATCTCCCCCCAACAAACATATCGTTGTTGTCGGGTGACAACCTTGTATGTCCAAAACCGTTCGTCTTGCATTATCATTTTAAAAATGATTTAAACCAGTGAAAACAGCCGATCTAGTGCGAGGCGTTGTGTGCTTGTAGATCAGCTGTTTTCACTAGTTTTGTGCGACGTACGGCCTTGTGTGATGAAGCAGGGCTTTGCTTTGCGAAAACATTTACACATGTTAAACTTGGAGATGCGAGGTTTCTGCCTAACAGTGACGATAACTTGCATTCAGATAGATCCTGCACGCATCATGCATGCAAATAATGCAATCATCTATCTTTGTAAAAAACGAAAATCTCTGCAACTCGTAGTCCATCGTCTGTAGAATGACTGACTGTGATTGTTTGCCCCATCAGTCCATCATTCACCAGTCGACTGCCAGTCAGGCAGTGACTGAGAGTCTAAATTTAGTAATTCACCCGCGCCATTGATTATCGCAAGTCGATGTTTCGGGGTCAATTTGAATTTGTCTTGATTGAAGCCCTAGTTAAGTCGTGATGCCACCTCGGCTCCTACCACTTCTATACCGTGGCTATTTGAAAATAGCAGATGTACAAACTCACATCGCGATGCGTTGTGAGCTTGTAGATCTGCTATTTTCAAACATTTTGCATGCAATCATCACGCTCGATCTCTCTCTCTCATCAGCCACCATGACACAGTGATCATTGTGTTAAAAACAGTTGCCGATGATTCAAGCTAAGGTCGACCATCACGGCATCACGCATGGATGGATGGTTGGTTGGTTGGTGGCACTGGTCGTGCATTAGATTAGTCCGAGTGTGTCTTGTAGTGAGTGGCTTTTTATGACGAGCTTCTTAGGCCTATGCTTGCCATTCACGTCTGATCCATGCAAAGTCATCAGTCTTTTTCCTCTCCAAAGAAAGCGCTTTGCCGAAAATAGCCGAGCTACAAGCTCATGCAAGCTTGTAGATCTGCTATTTTTTTGGCCAAAGTTCTCCGAATATGGACATTTTCATGAAGCCTATGTGTCTGCTGGGTGTCTGTCTGTCCACGTTTTCTTATTTGCTTGTCGAACTATCCTGATAATTTCTGTCTATCTACCTGCCTGTAGTATCTGCCTCTCTCACGCACGCACGCACACGCGCGCGCACGCACGCGTGCACGCACACCCTCCCTCTCCTCATCTCCTCGTGCAACCAGTGTGCTCAGATGCTGCTACTACAGTAGCAGTCAGACTAGCCTAACATCTAAGCCTCTCCGACTCGTCATCTTCTCAGCAGTAGATATGGCACAGCGAGCATAGTGACGAACCCAACCCAGCCGTTTTCCTCCCACATCAGAAGAAAAGGGGGTCTTCTTCTTATGATGATGACGGGGCACCCAGCTGTGTGACCCGTGGGTGTCCCCCCCTCCCCTCCCCTCCCCTCCCCTCCCCTCCCCGGCCCGGCGTTGGCTGGCGGCTAAAGAAGCGCCACTGACCAAAGTGAGGGCTGCATGCGCTGAGGGGCTGCTAGCGTAGCGTCGGGTCATGCTGAGACATGGAGTGTAGCGTGACAACGCTCGCCCCACGGGGCACCACATTCTGGGCCCTGGGTACAAGGATTCACTACGGGCCCCCCATGAATGTTAACTATTGAAAAATAGCAGATATACAAGCTCACAGCGCGGCACCGAGTGCCGCGCTGCGAGCTTGTAGATCTGCTATTTTTGAGAAAAAAAAATTGAAAATGTGTGCAAGAAACCTATGTTTCCATGTCAGTGGAGCTCAAACCTTTTCATGTGAAGGACCCCCAAAATTATATGTATTTGGCCACGGAACCCCATCTCAAAATATTGAGGGGACCCCAGGGACCCCCCCCCCCCCCCCCAGAAGCAAAATTTTAGTTACAAATGTTCGCTTAAAAAATACACATAATTCAAAGATTTGCACACATTTTCACGACTTTTCAAAAATAGCTAAAGTTACTAGGGCCCCTCCACCTTGGGCCCTAGTAACTCAGTCCCCCTGCCACCGAACATGACTAGTATAGGCTAGGCTACCTCACCAGTGGTTTGCAACCCTTTTCTTATCAAGGTCCATTATCATTTATTCATCTTTTGAGTCATGGACCACCATTTGATGAGATTTAGCCTCTCAGACCCAAAACATAGAATACTTTGTTATCGTTAGATAGGATTGTGTCCACAGTTCCATGCTGCATTGATGTGGATAGAAGAGATAACAGGCCAACGTTGATCAAAATACAAATTCTTCTACATTCTCTAATTGTGTAGACTTCTTGTAAATTAAGTAATGCGGGTGTCTAACTCTTGAGATTGTCAAATGGAACCAAATGGACCCTTATGGGTCCAAATGGTTGTGTTTCCACCATGTTTTAAGTTCCAGTTTTGGAGCAGGAGTCCACAGTTGCCCCAGGTTGGATTTCCAGGCCTGGAAGATGATTGGTCAAACTGCCCATTTCACTTGGGGAGCTTCAAGCGCTTCTGAGCGGTACAAAGCGCTCCTACGTTTGACTTAGACTGTAGGTCCCTATGTCATCACTTTTCACAGTTTTGTGGGGGCCGTTTTTTGGAAAGGAATGTTTTTTTTTAGGGGTGGATATTGGCAAGAATCTCGCAATGCAATATGTATCATGATACTTGGGTCACATTGCAATAATATCACAATATATTGTGAATCTTTGCGATACGATACTATTGCGATACTATTGCAATATATCAGCTTTAAAAGCTGAAGACGCTGCACTAATGTTGTTGTTTTCGTCGTTTGCTGCCATTTTCTTGAGAGACCTCACTCACTGAACAGTGGGAAGGGGATGTAGCTACTATAGTACAGCGTCATCTAGAGGCAGCGGAGTGTCAGGACCGGACTTCTACCATTGGTTCCTATGCATGGGAACATATTTTATTTCCCTCAAAGTATCGCGATACTACGGCTTGAAGTATCGATACAGTATTGGCAAATAAACTATCGCGATGTGTTGCCATATCGATTATATTGCCCAGCCCTAGTTTTTTTTGTGCAAAACAAATACTTGCATTGGATTCATAATCCCGAAAAAACCCTAGTTTTACTGTATAGTAAAGCCCAACTTTGATTGGCTCTCACAAGTTTCCCAAGACAAATCTGTGATGTCGCTATAGCCAAAAATGTTCTATGGCATGTTCTGTGTGCCAAAAGTCATGCTTTTATCGTAAAGTGCACGGTTTTTGCCCAAAGCGCTCTGACTTATTTGTCTAGGCACGGTACCTGCGGTAGTCAGTCCTATATAAAATCAAGTCAGGTCCTATAGTAACATCACGATGCTACTATATGGCTAATTTAACCCAGAGAGTACAAATGGAACGGTAGAGGAGCATTTGGGTCAATTGTTACACTCTACACTCTACAGAG
Organism: Nannobrachium achirus; assembly: GCF_963921795.1. NCBI lineage: Eukaryota > Metazoa > Chordata > Actinopteri > Myctophiformes > Myctophidae > Nannobrachium > Nannobrachium achirus. Next base: position 63,665,339 of record NC_137823.1, read on the forward strand.
AGAGAGAGAGAGAGAGAGAGTCACCCAGAGAGACTGACTCTTGCAGGATGCTATAGGGCTCCACCAGAGAGAGAGAGAGAGAGAGAGAGAGAGAGAGAGACAGAGAGAGAGAGAGAGAGAGAGAGAGAGAGAGAGAGAGAGAGAGTGACACAGATGTCAGATCAGAAAGCAGCAGCTTCTCAGTGTGTCATAAACATGAGCATGTACTGAGAGGCAAGGTCATTAAATATAATCATACGCCACAATGCGGCGCGCGTGCATGTGTGTGTGTGTGTGTGTGTGTGTGTGTGTGTGTGTGTGTGTGTGTGTGTGTGTTTGTGTGTGTTTGTGTGTGTGTGTGTGTGTGTGTGTGGTGTGATATAACAAGCAGGCTAATTGACATCATACAACAGCACATCCAGGGACTGCACAACAAGGCCATGATGGAACAGATGGGATTGTTTGAGCCTTTCTCTATTAGCAGAGAGGATGGGAGTGTGTGTGTGTGTGTGTGTGTGTGTGTGTGTGTGTGTGTGTGTGTGTGTGTGTGTGTGTGTGTGTGTGTGTGTGCGTGCTTGTATATTGTTGTTGTCGGGCAGAAACCTACTCCATATTTTAACCGTTTTGTGTTTTTTCATCGGTTAATGTCCTACTTGACCAGTAAGACTCCCTAATCGGGAGATAAGCGACCGTCAGGTCTCATACACAAACTTTAGAAGCCAATCAGGAGGGAATATGGGAAATGGGACAGATCCATGTTGATGACATGACTTTAGAGATACTGTGTACCGCTTTGTGTGATTTTAGGGCAAAATCTGTAGGAGCAGTGTCCAAAAATGTGTTTTTCTAAGAATCGGCCTCATGGTGGCGCTAGAAGAGGGCCACGTCAGAAATGAGGGGTGGTGGTTGTGGTTTGGCAACCAAGGAGTGTGTGTGTGCAAACTTTGGCATGGATAGGGGTAATGGTGGCGGAGATATGAGTAGGGCAAAAGTGTGACGTGACGTGTGACGGACAGACTGACAGACTGACAGCCGGTGGAGGTTTTGATAGTAACGACAGGTCAACCCAAATAGCATTTCTTCTACATTCTCTCGTTGCGTAGACTTATTGTAAATTAAGCAATGCAGATGTTTGACAATAATTGAAGTCTTGAGAGCGTAAAATGAAACCAAATTTGGTTTCATTTTACGCTCTCAAGAGTTAAAAGATCTGCAAGTGTCCATTTGGTTACCAACTATCCATCATGTAGCTGGGGACCACCTAGACCACCCTACACGGACCACTGGTGGTCCCCGGACCGCTGGTTGAGAACTAGTGTCCTACCAGTGGTGGGCCGTCGGGGCCTGCAAGGCCTTCTCTGCTGGCCCTGTGTGGTGGGTCGTAGACCGCCATACAGTGGTGCCGTGACCCGGATCCGGCTTCCCCGTAGGAGGAGGTCAAAGGGGGGGTGAGTGTGGTGGGTCATAGACCGCCATACAGTGTGATAGTCGCAGCCCCAGCCTGAAGCCTCAAAAGTCTAGTATCTGCTCTCGTTCCATAGGGATGTCCCTTTGGAGTGATGATTAAGATATTGGACTTTCACGCGGGAGACCCGGGTTCGAAACCGGGCGGGGAGGTTCGGATCACCTCCGTTACACCTGCACTTGCATGGTAAATACATTTATATATCTTAATATATCATTATTTATTGTATTATTTCACTGCCATCATTGTCTCTCATTCACTCAGTCAGGCTGGTTCCACTCCCTGCAGGTCTAAGGTGCGTTACACACAGTTGCGACAGCTATCGTGTCCGTGTAGTCTGAGAATGAGGGGGGAAGGTTGCAGTGTCTGTTGGCCAAAAGACAGCCTTCGGTTGAGCTAGAGACACGGCAACGACAAAACACCAAACAACCTTCCATTGACAATGCATTGGACCTTCCCCTCCCCCCCTCATTCTCAGACGATATGGAGAAGATGTCTCACGCATGTGTGTGAATGCGGCCTAAAAACACAGCCTGTTCTTTCTTTAACCAATCAGATCTTTTGTTGTGTTGTCTCCGGGTAGAAATCTCCACCCTGAGCCTTGTCCAAATGTCCATTGAATCCAGACGCAGTACAAGTATAAAATACACCAAACCTTATGCACATGTACAGCTGAGATGCTTTTTGCTAATTGTGTGTGTGTGTGTGTGTGTGTGTGTGTGTGTGTGTGTGTGTGTGTGTGCGTGTGCGTGGCTGTGTGTGTGCGTGTGCTCGTGTGTGATTTTAGGGCAAAATCTGTAGGAGCAGTGTGCAAAAATGTGTTGATTATGTCCTTGACATGAAAATATGTCAAGGACCCCCAGGGGTCCTCGGGACAGTTCTAGGGGGTCCCCAGCCAAATGACTTATACTCATAGGAACCAAATGGACCTTATGGGTCTGTAACTCAGAGAATAAATGGTTCCATTTGTACACTTGTGTAGATTTGGGTCCCTGAGATGTACTGCTATAGAGCCCAAAAAATCTTCTCCACAGTTCTAAGTAGACCAACTGTGATTGGCCAGTTCTAAGTAGACCAACTGTGATTGGCCAGTTCTAAGTAGACCAACTGTGATTGGCCAGTTCGCTGTGATTGACAATTTACATTTAGAAAGCAGTTCTTCCTTGTTTGGCAGTGTTTAGTAAAACTATGACTAAATTAAACTTAGCCTTAACTCTAACCTTATAGTAGAACAATGCCTAAAACAAACCTTAACCCCAGGCGCACAGCTTTTATAAATGGGGGTCCGCGGGGCTAATCATGTATTAATTTGGGGGTCCTTGACATGAACATTTTAGAGAAAAATCGAAAAAAAAATCTGAAAATTTGTGCAAGTCTTTGAATATTTCATATCCTTCTAAGGTTTTTTGAAAAACCTATGTTTCTATGTCAGTGGTGCTCAAACCTCTTCATGTGAAGGACCCCCAAAATGATATGTATTTGGCCACCGAGACTTACAATACATATATATATATATATATATATATATATATATATATATATATATATGTATATTCAAAGATGTGCACACATTTTCACAACTTTTCAAAAGTAGCAAATCTACAAGCTCGAGCTTGTATATCTGCTATTTTTCAATAGCTAAAGTTTGTAAAGAGAAGACTGTCGCACACCCAGTAGCTCCTCTCAAGCAGGTGCGTCGGTCACAAAGTAGTTGAATGAATGAATCTTCAATGAAGAAAATACACCCGCACACTGCCACTTGCAAGTTCCAAGTATAAATTTATTAAAAGCAACGTTTCGGTCGGTAGACCTTCCTCAAGCTTGAGGAAGGTCTACCGACCGAAACGTTGCTTTTAATAAATTTATACTTGGAACTTGCAAGTGGCAGTGTGCGGGTGTATTTTCTTCATTGAAGATTCATTCAATAGCTAAAGTTTAAAATAATTAAGGCCCCTCCACATTGGTAACTCAGTCCCACTCCCCCCCCCCCCCCCCCCCCCCCCCCCCCCCCATCGTCCACAGGGTAAACCGACGGCTGGCGCAGCAGCAGATAAATATGTAGATGGATGAGGGTGTCATTACTGGCATTTTAGGAGAACAAATAAACAAATCCAACATTTTTTGCCTCAGAGGAGCAAGAGAATGACATTAATCCTCCCCTGTTTCTGGTCCCCCCTGACGGGGGGGAGGGGGGGGGGGCTGAACACATGCCCCGTGACACAGCAGCCTATTTACAGATATTAACGCTAAACGGGTGCAGTCGCTCGTGGCGACCACTTTAATGTTTGTGAGCTGGAGCTTGCATATCATCACATTCCATTACGTTGTGAGGGAGGAGCCCGTTGGCACACACACGCACGCACGCACGCACGCACGCACGCACGCACACACGCACGCGCGCACGCGCCGTCGTTGTCTCCGGAGTGTCGACGTTTCATTATTGACAGGATATAGGGAGTCAAATATTTGCACGCTACGCACGGCGGGTCAGACCGCCGACGCCGCCGCTGTGTTTGGGGCTGGCAGGCGGGCGGTGCCGGTGGGGGAGAGCAGCCGTCACACAAAGCCTCTGCGCCGCAGGTAGAAACGTACCGGCGGTGAGACTGAATATTATGAGGGTTCTTATGAAAGGATAATTCATCACAGAACCATTACGGTTCATCACCTATTCCACCGTTTTACCTCCCATGGGGGGCCTGGCATTAATACCCTGCATTAGTCATAACGCACAGAGATTTACATTAATTTACATTTCTTTTATGCAAAGGTTTTTGGGATTAAACAGCTGCCGGGAGGGGGGGGAGATATTTGACTAAATCAATTGTGATATTTCTCGAACCGGATACAGTGTTATAGCTTTCGCCGTGGACTGAAGACTCACCTCTTCAGACTCCACCCCAAACCCTTAGCACTACTGAAACACTCAATGACCATACAGGAAGCTAGTTAGCATTTGTTTTTAGGTTTTTTAGAACCTTTTTCTTGACTGATTATTTTTGTTTCTAGATTGATATTCATTTGCATTTGTTATATTGCTGTTGATGTACTGACATATTATCTTGTTTATTATTGTGATGTTTTATCTGCTTATTGTAAGTCGCTTTGGATTAAAAGCGTCTGCTAAATGCCTAAACTGTAAACTGTAAACTATTATTATCATATTGTGATGATAATGTCCTATTGTATTTGATATATATCAGGCCACATGGCCCCCCAAATATTCTGTGCCAGGGACCCCACGAGATGTTTGTTGTTAGATTAGCTTTAGTACAGCATTCTACAACCGTCTACTGTACATACTGTACAAAAAGGCAGGCACGTGCACACATAGACATCAAAGGGGGCTTGAGCCCCTGCCCTTTTAACAGTCTGTAAAAAGTGTCCTCTCCAGACCATGAATGCAGTTTTTATTATGAGAAAGAAATGCAAATGCCCCCTCTTTCCATGCCATACCTGAAGGCAGCATTCAAGAGCATTGCCTTGTCCAAACTCTCCTGAACTTGAATGCAGCATCTTATGTTGAAAGAATTGCCCTCTCTGTGTAGACATCCATGCCGTTACGCCACATCTCCAGCATTGCCTTTTTTATGCTTAGTTTAGTGTGGTATCAAGTATGAAAATAGCCGACCTCCAAGCTCGGAGGTCTATTAGCTTGGAGGTCGGCTATTGCCAATATTTCCATCAAAAGGCGCTTTTAGAAATGTCAGCCCCCGCCTCTCTAAAATTCTCTGCATGTCCCTGCAAATAGGCATTCCTATTTATACATAATGGGCAGTAGGAGCGAGATCATTTAGCGACCTACAACCGGGTCGCGACGTGGTCGGTAGTTTTCAGCGACCGGGTCGCTAAATCGAGCGACCGGGTCGCTAAATCACCGACCGCGCCGCTAAATCGACCGACCCGGTCGCTAAATCTACCGACCTGCCTGCAGTTTTAGGTCGGTAGATTTAGCGACCCGGTCGGAAGATTTTGCGCCCCAGTCGGTCGATTTAGCGACCCGGTCGCTCGCTTAAGCGACGCGGTCGGTGATTTAGCGACGCGGTCGGTGATTTAGCGACCCGGTCGGGAGGTTGCGTGGCAGGTTAGCCTAACTGAGGTAACGGTCGGGAGGTTGCGTGGCAGGTTAGCCTAACTGAGGTAAGGTTACTGAGGTTAGGTTTAGGGTTAGGGTTAGGGTTAGGGTTAGTAGGTCGGTGGAAGCGACCACCGGTCGGTGGATTTACCTACCCGGTCGCTGGATTAGCGTCCCAGTCGGTGGAATTAGCGTCCCGGTCGATGGAATTAGCGTCCCAGTCGGTCGATTTAGCGACCCGGTCGCTCGCTTTAGTGCCGCGGTCGGTGATTTAGCGACCCGGTCGCTCCATTTAGCGACCCGGTCGCTCGCTTTAGTGCCGCGGTCGGTGATTTAGCGACCCGGTCGCTCCATTTAGCGACCCGGTCGCTCGATTTTGCGACCCGGTCGCTGAAAACTACCGACCACGTCGCGACCCGGTTGTAGGTCGCTAAATGATCTTGCCCTCTCTCATAATGGGTTCTCTCGTTGGGTTCAACTTATATTATAGGTGAAATAGTACCTCTCTCAATCTGGTCCTATTAGTCTGGTGAGCCAGACTGTTGTGGGATGCAACGTCTCCCCCCGCTAGCGCTTTGTCTTTGCCTTCGCGCACATCTCCCGGCCCTTTAGCCTACCGTCAGGATTCTAACATCGCCCGGCCCTGTAGCCTACCGTCAGGATTCTAACATCGCCCGGCCCTGTAGCC
>NC_137823.1:63676742-63721742 GCF_963921795.1 Nannobrachium achirus
CTTGTTTCCTGGTCCGTTTTGGTAGTGTTTGGTTCGACAGCTGGATTGACAGTTTGGGAGCATAGTTGGTGGCAGAAAATAGATGCTACACGACGACAGTGTTTACAGTGCTGTGCTTGAATTCCATGTTTATCCATTCTGTGCACAGCTAGTCTTGCCTTGATGGTGATTTTCTTGATTGACATAATGGGTGAACGTGTCTGTTTTAGTCGGAGGCCTTAGGGTTTTTTCGTGCTAATCAGTCTAAAAGGGCCAAATTTGCACAGATGTAGCCCAGGGCATGCTCTAATGGTTCAGCTAGGGCGCCCGAGTCGGCGACCTTCGGTCACAAAAAACGATGGTTTAGTGATCTTTGAATATAATAAATCTTTTAAAGCGAACATTTTTAACTCAAATCTTTGATTTCACTTGTTTGGGTCCCAGGCAAAATTTCTCTTAATTTCTCTTTTGGGTGACGGGCTAAAACGTTTGGGAACCACCGCCCTTAACACGTTATTATAACGTCGTTATACGTATGTCCTTGCTGTCGAGCTATTCTGCAGTGTCTCCATAACCACAAAACCGATTCAGCATTGGTCGCAACATGGTTATGTAGACAGATGGGACATTCATGTGTAGACCTGGTATCTTCAACAGGGGGTCCGGGACCCCTAGGGGGTCCTCAGAGTTACTACAGAGGGTCCTCCAAATCTTTGTGTGATAGAGCCTTTTTTTCTCCTTTTTTATATTAACCTCTTGAACCCTAACTTCCACATTCTGAGAACTATAGCCAAAAATAGCCGATCTACAAGCTCACAACGCCTTGCGGTGGATCGTCTATTTTCGGCAATCAGGATTGGTGTAGAGGGGAAAAGAGCAGACTAAGTACAGAGTGAAAGGTCAAGTTTATTAAGTATTGACGGTTCAAGTGGTTACATAACTGAAAACTCACATTTACACAAATCCAAAACACACTGATGATTGTGCTGTCAAACGATAAAACTATATGGAATCTATGAAATGTTGTGGGGGTCCCTGCTTCATCTCTCTCTTTCAACTAAGGGGTCCCTGCTTCATCTCTCTCTCTCAACTAAGGGGTCCTTGGCCTGAAAACGTTGAAGACCCCTGCTATAGTTTGTATAGTTTCAATGTACTGATTATTTATATTTGATATTACACTGTTTTAGACTGATATGTTCTTGATTTACCTATGATCCTAGATTACTACTATTGCTGTGCATTTGATGTTTTGTGCTTGGTGAGCTCGCAGATCCACTATTTTCACAATGTTTGCCTCTTTCTGGTAACGTTTGTTTGGCCAGGTTTGACCATATTTGATATTATAGTTTGTTACTTTTGAAGATTAATAGTCTTATGATTAGTTCCTTCATTTTAGAGGTTTTGCAAAGGTCTTAAAAGTCCTTAAATTGTAACTTCAGAAATATGCAGTTCTACTGAATGTTCTACTGAATGTCGTTTTGCTTGCTGTTGAGTGAGAAAACAATGTTGCATCGCACGTTAAGCTAATCATATGGAGACCACTGCACTGCACTGCACTTTTTACACTGCAGGCCAGCCCGGTCTCAAGTCTCATATTTAATAATCAGACGTAATTTCTTTAATTGGATTAAGTCCAGCGCGGTGGTGTGAAGTGCTGAGTGGGCCTCCGGTCGGAGCCCAGAGGTGCCGTTCATCCACCGCGGTGTCGATGGAACACTAATAAAGTGTTCTGACTGGAGGAGCAGGGTTTAATTCTCCATGTCCAATTATGGACTTATGGGCCAATAAGTCTTTCATCGGTATTGATTTGATTTCTTCCAATGGTCCTAATTCCTTCCTGTTGACATCCTCCATCTCAACAGCCAGACTCTATGTTTAACCACTTTGGTCACTGTCGGGCAGAAACCTCGTATCTCCAAGTTTCAAATTTCGTAAAGTAAAGCCCTGCTTCATCAAACAAGGCTATCGCACAGGTAGTGAAAACAGCAGATCTACAAGCACACAACGCCTCACGGCGTTAAATTAGTGGCATATTTGACAATGTAATACTTAAAAAAGAAAATTGATAGTGGAAATATCCGCTCTACGAGCTTGTAGATCTGCTATTTCCACAATCTGCTAATTTCCACTTTTTGAAAGTGTTTGTAACTATATTACCATTTCTCAACATGGAAACGATTATGACGATTATGCAAAATAATTGTGATTACCTCAAATAATTGCGATCAGACGATTATGTAATAATTGTAACAGCCCTACGAGTACTATTTTATTTATACTGGCCGTCCGGCTGCGTCATACTGTACCAAAAACTCTGCAAAATGCAAATGGAACTCCAGTGCCTTCCTGCTTGGCACTCTCTAGCGTCATGTCCAGAGGGAGTACTTGTACATCAAGCTGCCTCACGCTACAGAAACAGGAGATAGACTCCTGTCCTTTGGGCCTCATGGCTTGGCAAGGCGTATACTTACTAAATACTGGCTACACTAACACTGTCTCTCTCTCTCTCTCACTTTATGCTTGCAAAGACAGAATGTTTGAATTACGAAATGCTGATTGTGTGATCGAAACGTCGAATAAGCAATAATCAGCGAACCTCATTTCAGTTGCATGTACGGAAGCTGCAAGTAGCCTACAATGACTGCCTTCGAATTCTGTTAAAGAAACCCAGGAGCACAAGGGCCAGTGAGCTCTTTGTTTCTTTAGGTCTCACCACCTTCATGGCTCTATTAAGGAACCTTACTTATAAGTTCATGTGCAGACTGGATCGCTCCTTAAATGGAGTAATTGGACTGATGTCAGACCCTGGACGTAGCTCTGTCCGGTACATGTCTTCTATAAGAGGACACTGGCATGAGTGCCTTTTTTGACTCCGGTGGGGCTGGACTGTTTTACCGTTGTACTGTTTCTGTTTTTAATTTTTATTATGTTTGTAATGTAAATGTATTGTTTTCTACCCTGTGGGCCCTGAGCCTGTAATAAAGTTTATATATATTGTTGGACCATCAGGGACGTGCTGGCCATTGGGAAAAGCGGGACAACTCCCGAACGGCCGGTTCATTCCCGGCCGGTCCAGGCCGGCCATTAGGAAAAAAGAAAAAAAAAATGTCGGCCTTCGTTCCATTTTGGGGGCTGGGCGGCCAACAAAGTAAATCGTCACTGTCGGGCAGAAACCTCGTATCTCCAAGTCTCAAATGTGTACATTTTTTCGCAAAGCCCTGCTTCATCAGACAAGGCCGTCGCACAAAAGTAGCGAAAACAGCCGATCTACAAGCACACAACGCCTCGCGGTGCGAGGCGTTGTGTGCTTGTAGATCGGCTGTTTTGACTAGTTTAAATCATTTTTAAAATGATGAATACAAAACAAACAGTTTTGGACATATAAGGTTTCCACCTTGACAACGACGAAATATAACTCATGTACAGTAATTGGCCCACTGGCTTGTCACTTGTCATGATCTGAAATGGCAAATCTTTGAGTAGCAGCAGCGCTATAGAGAGAGATCTCTCTCTATAGCGTGCAATGAGGGCCTCTCCAACTCTTTTTCCCGGGCTGAATCAGGGGCCCAGCACGTTCCTGACAGACAGACCTCCAGTCTGTGAGTTCAGCCAGACATTGGTTGAGCAGCAGCCTGTTTGATAAACGTGTTATTGATTAGCAGCCAGACGTATGAGCATACGACTGGATGCTCTGTGCAGCCAGCCTCCTTCTGGTTACCGTAATTACTCTAATAGAGGCAGCCAGCCGGCCCGCCTCCGGTGTGTCATAACTCACATGATCATAATCCTTGAAAAAGTGTATGTGTGGACCGAAAATGCCCCCTGGCCCCCCCCTCCGTTTCCAGCACTGAAGTCTGGTGTAATTTACACATCCTAGCTGGGCCATTCAGAATTCCGGTAGACTTGTTTTATATCGTGTCAAATAAGAGCTGTGTTACAAAAAAATAAACAAATTTGGTTTGACTCATATGCATATGAAGCATCAACCAACGACGAGAAACGCCAATCTTACATTTTCACCAGAAACAGACTATCAAATATGAGTGACTGACTCGTACAGTGCCTCCTCCACCATAATGTCACCGGGACAGTTTTGGACCACAATTCTTATTTTAGTCAGGAATACACACATCAAAGTAGATTTAACTGCAACAAATGGAACACAGTTACACTTGGCAAAATCAGGGAACTTTAAACCACTGGTGGTGTCATAGTTTTGTACTTTGTTCTGGTTTTCATGTCTCTAGGAGGTTGACAGTACTTCATTAGACCCCCTGGTGTGGTTGTTATGAGCAATTATGTATTCCCTTTGTATTTGGGGTTTCTTCCTGGAGGCTGACACCTTTTGGGTCAAAAGTGCAGATCCAAAAACACAGATATAATGACATCATATAATCATCCCCTCCCCTTTTACCATTCACCCAACACTGTGGGTGTGGCTAACTTCAGCTGGGTCACCACCCACCATGACAACCAGGCATACTTAATGAACTGGTGGGTGTGGCCAATCAGCAAACATTTTTCGTAATTTTAATTCAACAAAATCAGCACTGCATAGAGTAACGAAATCATGACGTGACTCGCTAGTAATTCTCTAAGGAGAATAACATTGAGTCATCTTAAAATCCTCTCATATCAGCATTGTGGTCCAAAAATAAACAAACGGTCTTTGCAATATTATCGGCGAGGAGGCTCTGTATGATTTATGATAGTCAGTCACTCATATTTGATACAGTCTGTTTCTGGTGAAAATAATTGGGTGACAGTAACATTAGCGTTTTCTCACCATCAGTTGATTCTTCATATCCATATGAGTCAAAACCGCTGAGATCATTTGTTTATGTTTGGAACACAGTTCTTATATGACGTGATATGAGAAAAGTCTATGGGAATTCAGAATGGGGGGAAGAAAACCACGAACCAGGTAGGATGTGTAAATTACGTCACACTTCACTACTCTATATGAGACGATTTTAAGATGACCCGATGTTGTTCTGCGTAGAGAGATTACTTCCGCGACCCGGGGGGATGAAGGAGCAACGACGTCGGGACGTCGGTTACGCTCCAGTACTCCAGTGGTGCATATTTAACCCCAGGGGCGCGAGGGTCGCTGTCGGGAATCAAACGTGGGGGCTTTCATTGAAAGATACGCAACGGAGGGTTAATTAAAAACCTCTCCGTAGCGACCCTGCCTGTCTGACCGTTCAGCGTTCACACGGATCTGAAAGCCTAGCTAGCTGGACCGCTTTGAAGACCAACGTCGTTTGGTTTTCACACGTGTGTGTGTGTGTGTGTGTGTGTGTGTGTGTGTGTGTGTGTGTGTGTGTGTGTGTGTGTGTGTGTGTGTGTGTGTGTGTGTGTGTGTGTGTGTGAGAGAGACAGCTTTGGGTGGGGATAGGGGGGGGGGGGAGGGTTAATAACCTTATCATCAAATCTGACTCCCACATCCGTCGCAAACAAACGTCCCCCATAACATCATAACATCATAACATCATAACATGTGATCATAACATGTGATCATAACATGTGATCATAACATGTGCAACAAGCCCCTTAATGGGAAAATAAATGGACCGGAGGCTCACTTTACACCCTTTGGCCCTACGGGTTGAGAGGGAGAGTGTGGAGGGGCGAGAGACTGAGAGAGAGGGGAGCCCGGGATCGAACCGGGGACCTTTTGGTTCACAAGCGGCCGTCCTGATACCCCCTGATCCACTGCTGCCTCAATCTGTTCTGAACTGTTCTGATGATGATGAGCTCATCAGGTGGTGCCAAGCACAGATCCAATACCAGCACGTAAAACATTTCATCACCGTCTGGCCAAAACCTCTTAACTCCATTTCTGAGGTTTTAGATGTTTTGTCATAAATCAGGGCTATTGAACACCCTTTACATCTGAGTGTTGGTTAAAATAATATTGAACCATTGGAAAGTAGTAAAAAGTGCTTGGGACAAAAACCTCCTAACTCCACACTTTCTGCCAAACCAGCTAACTCCACCCGATTGGCCCTCTCTTTTTTTCATAAATATGTTCTATTGAACACGCTTTACGTCTGTGTGTTGGTTAAAATAATATTGAACCAAAGAAAAGTAGTAAACGGTGCCATGGCATTGGTCCGAAGGTTCATTGGTCCGAAGGTTCATTAGTCCGAAGGTTCATTAGTCCGAAGGTTCATTGGTCCGAAGGTTCATTAGTCCGAAGGTTCATTAGTCCGAATTTGTTAAGAATACTATGCCTAACTCTAACCCTAACCTTAACCTCAGTAACCCTAACTAAATTCCAACTAATGAACTTGGGACTTATGGGCAGTCCCCGTAGTAAAAAGCCCTTCGGTCAAAACCTCCTAACTCCACTAGAACTCATTTTCCCGAAAATGAACATTTAGGAGGTTTCGGCCCGACAGCAGAGATATATATTATGCAGCTCTAAAGAAACAAGATAAACAATCAGTGGTCCAGAGGTTTGCGAGGTTGCAGTATAGCTTCGCGAGCACGCAGCAAGACGGCTAGCTCCTACAGAGCCACGCCATAAACATTTACAACTGAATAAATAATTTACCATTTGGATCCATCTCTGGAGTACTTCAAAGAAACCCTGCAGCAAAGTTTACCAAACTGTTCAACTTCTAAAGTAACATCTGTCAAATAAGCAACATTCTTAACGTTTCAATCTAAATGATGGAAAATGTGTCAACCAAGTAACCAGCATACAGCATACGTATTTACAATTTACAATTTGCTGCTGCTCCTCCTAGAACAGTCATCTAAACCTGACACCTGAAATCGAAAAAAACATTTGAAACTTGGAGATACAAGGTTTCTGGCCGACAGCGACGATATGGTTCTCTCTCTCTTCTCTCCCGGGGCGATCACCGCTCGCCTGGAGAGTGCATGAGGAGGTTGCGTTGCCATGTCTGCTTATTATAAGCAACTTTGGGGCTTCTGGTCCTTCTGTAAAGTTGCTTGGAAATGTTGTCGGTTGTTGGGGGAACTTGTTTCCTAAATCTCGTTTTAAACCAGTGATGTCAAGGACTCCCGGATTGAGATCTGTGGACCCCCCCCCCCATCGAAAAGCTTTATTGGCAGGGATCCCTAGATTCCCTACACAAGATTGGTGTTGTTCATTTTGTCCCCCCCCCAAAAAAAAACTTTCAAAATGTGTACATTTCGTTCAAGACTTTTGATTGAAAACAGCAGATCTACAAGATGCGATCGGGGCTATTCTTCAAATAGCCGCGATGTACGTAATGATGGGCCTCGAGAGCAAAACCGCTTCTCGCTTCTTTTGGGGCTCGTTTGCATGCATAGGACCCTTTGGTCGCTTGTTTCAATAGCAAAATCTGGCAACTCAGCCTCGGGGAGGGGGAGGGGGAGGGGGAGGGGGAGGGGGAGGGGAGCAGGAAGGGAAAGAGGCAGGAAAGGGCCAGGAATTATTATGCAACTGGTAAACTAAAAAACTAAAAAAGAAACAAAAAAAACAAGACAACAAAAACACAAAGCCGTTCTCAGGCTCCAACAGAGGAGTCAGCAAGGAGGAGAGGAGAGGATCTCCTGGGCGGGAGGGTCAGGGGCGTCTCACCAAACTCTAGGCCCTGGGTACAAGGATTCACTCACATGTTGTGCTTTAACTATTGAAAAATAGCAGATCTACAAGCTCACAGCATGGCACTCTGTATTGTAGATCTGCTATTTTTTTTTAAATCTTGAAAACTTGACCAAGTCTTTGAATATTTCAAATCCTTCTCAGGTTTTTTGAAAAACCTGTTTCTATGTCAGTGGTTCTCAAACCCCCCAAATGATATGTATTTGGCCACGGACTCCCATCTCAAAATATTTAGTTCCAGGGACCCCCCCCCCAGAAGCAACATTTTTGTTACAAAATGTTTGCTTAAAAAATACATATATTCAAAGATTTGCACACATTTTCACGACTTTTTCATTTTCACACATTTTCACAACATTTTCAGGAAAAATAGCAAATCAGCATGGTACTCTGTGCCGCGCTGCGAGCTTGTATATCTGCTATTTTTCAATAGCTAAAGTATAAAATAATTCCAGGCCCCTCCACCTTTCCACCTTGGGCCCTGGTAACTCAGTCCCACTTTCCCCCCCTTGTGACGCCCCTGCCCCCCCCCCCCCCCCCCCCCCCTCAGCTTCACTCTTTTGTGGATGAGTCAGCAAGAGGGCAGCACACAGGACTGAAGAGACTAGAGCGCACGCACACACGCACGCACACACGCACGCACACACGCACGCACACACGCACGCACACACGCACGCACACGCCCACGCACACGCACACGCACACGCACACGCCCATGCACACCCCAGCAGAGGAACTGACACTGATTAAGCAGACGTTGGCAGCAGAAGAGAGCAGCTCATCGTAGCTCCTCTGAGACAAGCAGCGCTACAGTGTGTGTGTGTGTGTGTGTGTGTGTGTGTGTGTGTGTGTGTGTGTGTGTGTGTGTGTGTGTGTGTGTGTGTGTGTGTGTGTGTGTGTGTGTGTGTGTGTGTGTGTGCGCGCGCCTGCTCATGTGTGTGTGTGCATCACTGCGTCTGCGTGCACGTGTGTCCAGTCAGGCTATAAGGTCAGTGAGTTGGTATATGATCACAGTTACCGCTGCTCGCTAGGATAGTCATCGCAGATATATACAGTATATATATATATATATTTATATATATATATATATATACATTTTTATTGCAGAGTTTCCAAAACAAGTCATTTTTCATCTGGAGCCAGAATGGAACCTTCCCTTGACCCCCTCGTTGTTGTGAATTATTAATACGGTCGCACGCTGTCGGGTGGAAATCTCGTATCTCCGTATTTCAACTTGTGAGCTTGTAGATCGGCTATTTTCAGCAAAGAGCTTTGGTGTAGAGGGGAAAAAAGAGCAGACTAAGTACAGAGTCAAGTTTATTAAGTATTGACAGCTCAAGTGGTTAAATATCTGAAAACACAAATTGACATGAATCCAAAATACACTAATGATTGTGCTGTCAAACGATGAAACTATATGGAATCTATGAACAGGTTGTGGGGGGTCCCTGCTTCATCTCTCTCTCAACTAAGGGGTCCCTGCTTCATCTCTCTCTCAGCTAAGGGGTCCCTGCTTCATCTCTCTCTCAGCTAAGGGGTCCCTGCTTCATCTCTCTCTCAACTAAGGGGTCCCTGCTTCATCTCTCTCTCAGCTAAGGGGTCCCTGCTTCATCTCTCTCTCAACTAAGGGGTCCCTGCTTCATCTCTCTCTCAACTAAGGGGTCCCTGCTTCATCTCTCTCTCAGCTAAGGGGTCCCTGCTTCATCTCTCTCTCAGCTAAGGGGTCCCTGCTTCATCTCTCTCTCTCAACTAAGGGGTCCTTGGGCTGAAAACTTTGAAGAACCCTGGTTTACCAAGAGAGAGATGGAAACAGAAGACACACCATTAGTCTTGTATATGCATTGTGTTGGAGTAAATTGGCAGAGCAGGGCAGAGAGAGCTCTCAGATCAGCACCATGGACAGCTCTCAGATCAGCACCGTGGACAGCTCCCTGACACGGGGCAGTGAGTGAACAGTCAGTCAATCAGTTTACACCAGCCTGACACTCGTTTTGTTTCACTCCATTATTCAGTCTGAAAGCTTCCATCTGCAGCCGTTTCTGGGATGTGCGTTGCCAAAGAGGCAGTCTTCTGCCATTGGTTTTTGATTGATTGAAGAATTTATTAGAAGTTTGCAATAGAAAAAAGTACAGTTTCATGACAGTACAAATCACTGGTACAAGGTCAACTAAAAGGAGATCCTAGAAAGCCGAGGCTTATTTCCACAGGAACCACACTTTTAAGTATCTCATATAACATTGAAAGACAGACGGATAGAACATAGTACTTTATCTAGGATAATATCAGTTTCAAAAGCATAACATCAAATACAAAGGCAGAAAAAAGAATAATAAAAAAGGGTGGGGGGGAGCATGGGGGCTTAGTCTATTTACAAGTCACGAGTAGCAGCTGTCTGAAGGTGACTTTTTCATACCGATTTTGAAGGAGGCTAGGGATTTGCTCACCGCCTTACCTCTCACCACTCGTTGCGTGGGTACTGTATGTACAGTATGTGTGGTACTGTATATACTGTATATACAGTATGTGTGGTACTGTATATACTGTATATACTGTATGTACAGTATGTGTGGTACTGTATGTACTGTATATACTGTATATACTGTATGTACAGTATGTGTGGTACTGTATATACTGTATATACTGTATGTGTGGTACTGTATGTACTGTATATACTGTATATACTGTATGTACAGTATGTGTGGTACTGTATATACTGTATGTGTGGTACTGTATATACTGTATATACTGTATATACTGTATGTACAGTATGTGTGGTACTGTATATACTGTATATACTGTATATACTGTATGTGTGGTACTGTATATACTGTATATACAGTATGTGTGGTACTGTATATACAGTATGTGTGGTACTGTATATACTGTATATACAGTATGTGTGGTACTGTATATACAGTATGTGTGGTACTGTATATACTGTATAAAAGGCACACAGAAGTCATAGCCAGGGGGTTCTGTATGTCAGTCTGTCAGCTGTCACACCGTCTGTACGGCCGTGTCACGTCTTAATCCATTTAGGTCTAGAATTATTGAATGCTTTAACTATTGAAAAAATAGCAGATATACAAGATCACAGCGAGCTTGTAGATCTGCTATTTTTGAAAAATCAAGATTTTTTTGCAAGTCTTTGAATAGGCCTATATATATATATTTTTTTTTTAAAGCGAACATTTGTAACTCAAATATTGGCTCCTGGGGGTTCTCTGATACAATATTTTGAGATGGGGTCCGTGGCCAAATACATATAATTTTGGGGGTCCTTCACATGAACCGGTTTGCGCACCACTGACATAGAAACATATCTTTTAAAAAAAAAACCTTAGAAGGATTCAGAAGACACTTCGGGTCAAAATATTCAAAGAATTGCACACATTTTCAAGATTTTTCAACAAGAGTGCCGCGCTGCGAGCTTGTATGTCTGCTATTTTTTAATAGTTAAAGCATACAATAATGTGTACCCGTTCTTGATAGGTTAATGGGCTTTCATCTGACGCTACAAGGGAGGAAGAGGGGAGGAAGAGAGGAGGAAGAGAGGAGGAAGAGAGGAGGAAGAGGGGAAAAGAGGGGAGAAGAGGGGAAAAGAGGGGGCTTTGCGGCGAAAAGAGAGAACAGGGGAAGCATTTGATGTTTGCCAGTTGAAAGAATAAGCCTTTCCTTTGGGGCGGTGCTGGGATTGAGAGCTGTGGCGTCAGTTCAGCAAAAGCTAGGGTATGGCAAAGATGGTCCTCATGGAAAAGAGGCATTACATTTTGGATAACACGGTTCTATTGTGAAAATAGCAGATCTACATACTCACAACGCCTCGCGCTGCGAGGTGTTGTGAGCATGTAGATCGGCTATTTTCACAATGTCTGAAAAAAAAAGAAAAAAAAGGACTTTTGTCAGTTTTTTACACAGGTTTCTACGGTTTCTTGGGCTGGATATGGCAGCCTGGAACGGTTTTTCAAGTGCAGCTATAAACTTAGCATGTTAGTAAACGTGCCACAATTAACAATAATGCATTGCACCTGTGCAGCTGACCTGCGGAACCTGGTAATATGCCATTTTGTCAAGATGGGGAGAATACAAGTGTGAAGAATATAAATATAATAGCTACCTTGTTAAAGTGACCATTATGTTAAATTTTGCATTTGTAGTTATTTTACTGTAATTTAACAACATAATAACCAGCGCAGATAGACAAAGAGACATTCATGGATTTATATTTAAATAAAAGTAACTTTTATTTTTCCCCCTGGACCCAGGGTATGGCAGCTGCATACCCCTGCCATACCCAATTGACGCCCCTGAGCAGCTCGCCCAGGGTGCATGCTGGGATAGAGAGAGCATCTCGCCCAGGGCTGAAGGGGATTTTTGGTGGGCGTCGCTCGGTTCATCCAATTACCTCTGCAGCATCACACAAATCCACCGAGGATCGCATCACTCGCACGCACACACCACTCGCACGGACGCGCGCACATACACCCACACATGTGCACAGGGTGCGTCACAAGGGGGGAAGTTACTGGGACTGAGTTACCAGAACGTGGAGGGGCCTGGAATGATTTCATTCTTTAACTGTTGAAAAATAGCAGATTTACAAGCTCACAGCGCGGCACCGAGTGCCGCACTGCGAGCTTGTAGATCTGCTATTTTTTGAAAAATCGTGAAAACGTGTGCAATTCTTGATCTGAATATGTGTATTTTTTTTAAGCGAACATTTGTAACTCAAACTTTGCTTCTGGGGGGTCCCTGGAACTAAATATTTTGAGATGGGGGTCCGTGGTCAAATACATATCATTTTGGGGGTCCTTCACATGAAAAAGTTTGAGCACCACTGACATAGAAACATAGAAAGACTTTAGAAAGATAGAAACATTTTCACGATTTAAAAAAAGAAATAGCAGATCTACAAGCTCGCAGCGTGGCACTCGGTGCCGCGCTTTGAGCTTGTAGATCTGCTATTTTTCAACAGTTAAAGCACAGGGGCCCCCACAGTGAATCCTTGTACCCGGGGCCCAGAATTTGGTGCGACACCCCTGCTTGTGCACGCACGGCACAGACACGCGTACACAATCAAACTCACACTCACTCACTCACTCACGCTCGCACGCGCTCGCTATAGACGGGCTGCTGCCAGATCCCACCATTTCACGGCTATTGGGGGTCGGGTGCGTTGGAATTCATGAATATTATCAGCGCGTTGATAGATGGCTCATGATATAAATATGTATATCAATATGGGAACCAAAAGCGCTCCAAAAAAAAGCCTTTTTGCTGAATTTGCATGCGGGGCCCGCTGTGATCGTCAAAAGAGAAACTCAATTTCCATTAGTGGGCCGTGGGGGGTGGGGGGGGGGGGGGGGGGGGTTAGTCATCGGTGCATTTAACCCATTTAGGCCTAGAATTATTGAATGCTTTAACCAGTGAAAAATAGCAGATATACAAGCTCACAGCGCGGCACCGAGTGCCGCGCTGTGAGCTTGTAGATCTGCTATTTTTGAAAATCGTGAAAATTTGAATTTTGACCCGATTCTATAAGTGTCTTTTGAATCCTTCTTAGATTTTTTGAAAAACCTATGTTTCTATGTCAGCAATCTGGCCAGCCATCATCAAAGAAAAGGTCCTTTTCACTTCAACTGGAGCTCAGTTAGTCTGTTCTTGAGAGACTACTATGTCAGTGGTTCTTAGATGTTTCATGTGAAGGAACCTTCAAAATGATATTTATTTGGCCACAGACCCCCATCTCAAAATATTTAGTTCCAGGGACCACCCAGAAGCAAAATTTGAGTTACAAACGTTCGCTTTGAAAATAAATATATTCAAAGATTTGCACACATTTTCACGACTTTTTCCAAAAATAGCAGATCTACAAGCTTGCAGCGCGGCACCGAGTGCCGCGCTGTGAGCTTGTAGATCTGCTATTTTTCACTGGTTAAAGCATTCAATAATTCTAGGCCCTAAATGGGTTAAAGCTGTTTTTAAGTCCCCTGCTCTATGATAATAATAATAATTGTGGAGGTTTAATTCTTTTTTGGGATGGCTCTTTTCAAGCCTTCGCACGCGATAAACTTTCCGATTTCGATTCAAACTAAAGTAGTTCCGTTACAAAAACATGGCCAAACTTTTCCAAACCCAAAGCATCCTGGGAAATAATGCAATATTTGACTCTACCTGCCGCATTCACGGCTTCATAACTTTAATAATTTCTCCCTGCTTAAAAAAATGCTGGATGCCAGGGGGAAATCATGTTTCGATACACATTAATATTTTTGCGGCGTGGCTCTCTCTAATTACCTATACAAGATTCTTCATCTCCTTTAACACATTTAGGCCTAGAATTATTGATTGGTTTAACTATTGAAAAATAGCAGATCTACAAGCTCACAGCAAGCTTGTAGATCTGCTATTTTTGAAAGAAATTGTGATTTAAATTTTTTATACATCTTTTTTAAAAGCGAACATTTGTAACTCAAATCTCTGCTTCTGGGTGGTCCCTTGTACAACATATTTTGAGTTGGGGGGGGGGGGGGGGGGGGGTCAGCGGATAAATGCATGTAATTTTGGGGGTCCTTGACATTAAAAAGTGTGAGAACCACTGATTTAGAGGAAGGGTTTAGGAAGACACTTATAGAATCGGGTCAAAAATATTCAAAGACTTGCATAAATGCGTAATAATAATGCGTTCCCGGTCTTGATGTCTTAATACCAACGGTGAGACGTAGCCTGGGGTGATAATTCTCTTTTTATTGAAGCTGATCTCCTTTGTCTTGGTGCAATGTAGGAGGCGAGCTCACCTGTCCCAAACGCAGCGAGCAGTGAATACACCCGACCACGCAGTGAGCAGTGAATACACCCGACCACGCATCCAGCCTGACGCCCGCAGCTGTTACTGTAGCTCACCCTGATAAATATATAAAGGATCCTTGTGAGAAAGGAGAGTTTATACGGAATGCTATGTGTCTTAAATAATCTACTTGAAGTTTACCCAGCGAGTGGATTTGAATATGAAATTTGTGAAAAATGTGAGGCATCCATAATTAACAAGAAAATAAAAAAATACAGTTGAAAACTACCGCTGTGGACCAGGTTGGGCACACAATGGGAGCAGCTTGTGTTGTCAGGATTCTATCAAATTTATCATGGACTTATTGACCAATAGAGGGCGCATGCATAAAGTGAATGGCAAATCGAGTGGCAAAGTGAGTGGCAAAGTGAGTTTAACATCGTTTAATGTTGTTTAATGCAATCAGATGGGACCTTTCTGTTTGGATGTATGGGCTGTCGAGGCCAGAAAGTACTCAGTAGGCGTTCCCGCATAACGTCCGGGTATGATGATGATGATGATGATGATGATGATGATGATGATGATGATGTCACGCGCATACCCTCTATACAGATTACCGCGATTGGATTGACCAGACATAACTGTTTACATGAGATTACCTGAGGAAGTGATATTTTTATGCTTTTGTTCTGGCAGGAGTCTATGGGTCCATGAGAAGGTCTGTCTGTCTGTCTGTCTGTGTGCCTGCCTGTTAGTGCAGCGGATAACTGCAGAATATAGCAAGAATCATTCACTTGGTGATGCAAGCATGACATTTGGTACATGTACTCTCAAATCCCACTCTTTTCAAAAATACAGCTGGCCATGCAAAATTCCAAGATGGCGACCCCTGAAATCCAAGATGTCCATCCGAAAATGTGGTCTTTCCTTTATAACTCCAAATGCATTGATTTTGAGACCCATACATTTATTAAGTTGAATATAAAGTTGGCCATTGCGGATATTTTGGTACCAAGTACATGTCTGTGGCTATTTCAGTTCTTGAGATACGGCATATAGGTACACCTGTAAAAGTACCTATATGCTGTATCTCAAGAACTGTAATAGATACAGAGTTACAGACGCATACTTGGTACCAAAATATCCGCAATGCCCAACTTTATATTCAACTTTAATGAATCGACGTTTTGAAAAGAGTGTGATTTGAAGAGTATATGTACCAAATGTCATGCTTGCATCAAGTGAACGATTCCTCACTCATCTGCTCAGCTATGTATGCATGTCCAGTGCTAGCATGTCCTCTGTCTGGTAATGGTAAAGATAATGATAGTAATAGTAAGACAGGAAAGATGATGATAGGGTGCAGGTTCTGTATGGAGCTAGGACAGAGCAAAATGACACATCCATTATCAGTGTTGTGTGTGTGTGTGTGTGTGTGGTGTGTGTGTGTGTGTGTGTGTGTGTGTGTGTGTGTGTGTGTGTGTGTGTGTGTGTGTGTGTGTGTGTGTGTGTGTGTGTGTGCTTGCGTGCGTGCGTGCGTGCGTGCGTGCGTGCGTGCGTGCGTGCGTGCGTGCGTGCGTGCGTGCCGTGCGTGCGTGCGTGCGCGCGTGCACACAGTAGATTTTCTCAATATACTGCACCCATGTTTTTCCTCACACGTTCGTTCACACACGGTTCCATTTATTTACTTTGTCATGTGTGTTATTTTCTATTCTATTCCATTATCCACCTCTCTCTCTCTCTCTCTCTCTCTCTCTCTCTCTCTCTCTCTCTCTCTCTCTCTGTCTCGCTGCACCGGTGTTACGCGCAGGGTGGTGACCCGTCCTGGAGTGTGTACCTCTGGGTAATGAATCACGCATCGTCTATCCTGAACGATCGCCTCGCAACGCAGGCTGCATACTGGATGTAGCGCTGCCACGTGACCAGAAACCTTGTATCTCCGTGTTTCAATAACGTAGCTTTCAAGTCCTTCAGCATTTCAGCATGGTGGCAGCAGTGGCTCAGGGGTAGAGAAACCGTCGTTAGAACACAGATGGGTCCCCGAAGGGTTTCCAGTTCGATCCCGGGCTCCCCCAGAGTTAGTGTCGGAGAGTCCTTGAGCAAGACTCTGAACCCCTAACTGCTCCTGATGAGCAGGTTGGTGCCTTGCATGGTTTCCTCTGCCATCGGTGTATGAATGTGTGTGTGAATGGGTGAATGTAATGAATGTGTGTGTGTGTGTGTGTGTGTGTGTGTGTGTGTGTGTGTGTGTGTGTGTGTGTGTGTGTGTGTGTGTGTGGTGTGTGTGTGTGAATGGGTGAATGTAATGAATGTGTGTGTGAATGGGTGAATGTAATTAATGTGTGTGTGAATGGGTGAAGTGTGTGTGTGTGTGTGTGTGTGTGTGTGTGTGTGTGTGTGTGTGTGTGTGTGTGTGTGAATGGGTGAATGTAATGAATGTGTGTGTGAATGGGTGAATGTAATGAATGTGTGTGTGAATGGGTGAATATAATGAATGTGTGTGTGTGTGTGTGTGTGTGTGTGTGTGTGTGTGTGTGTGTGTGTGTGTGAATGGGTGAATGTAATGAACGTGTGTGTGTGTGTGTGTGTGTGTGTGTGTGTGTGTGTGTGTGTGTGTGTGTGTGTGTGTGTGTGTGTGAATGGGTGAATGTAATGAATGTGTGTGTGTGTGTGTGTGTGTGTGTGTGTGTGTGTGTGTGTGTGTGTGTGTGTGTGTGTGTGTGTGTGTGTGTGTGTGTGTGAATGGGTGAATGTAATGAATGTGTGGGTGTGTGTGTGTGTGTGTGTGTGTGGTGTGTGTGTGTGTGTGTGTGTGTGTGTGTGTGTGTGTGAATGTAATGAATGTGTGTGTGTGTGTGTGTGTGTGTGTGTGTGTGTGTGTGTGTGTGTGTGTGTGTGTGTGTGTGTGTGTGTGTGTGTGTGTGTGAATGGGTGAATGTAATGAATGTGTGTGTGAATGGGTCAATGTAATGAATGTGTGTGTGAATGGGTGAATGTAATGAATGTGTGTGTGAATGGGTCAATGTAATGAATGTGTGTGTGAATGAGTGAATGTAATGCACAATATCTGTAAAGCGACTTGGATGAAGGCGCCATAGAGCTGCAGAGTCATGACGTCACTCGCTCATCCCCCGGTTCACGGAAGCAATTTCTCTATGGAGAATAACATTGAGTCATCTTAAAATCGTCTCATATCAGCATTGTGGTCCAAAAATAAACAAACAGTCTTCTCGATATTGTCGTGGAGGTGTCTCCGTATGGTTTATGATAGTCAGTCACTCATATTTGATACAGTCTGTTTCTAGTGAAAATGTAACTAATTCAGCGACAGTAACATTAGCGTTTCACCATCAGTTGATTCTTCATATCCATATGAGTCAAACCGCTGAGATCATTTGTTTATGTTTGAAACACAGTTCTTATATGACGCCATATGAAAAAGTCGAAACCTTCTATCTCCATGTTTCAATAACGTAGCTTTCAAGTACTTCAGCATACATATTTTTTTTCACCCTTTGTACCTATGAGTTTGTCCATTACACCAAAGAAACAATTCTCCTTATGCATCCATTAGCACAGACGTTTTTGTTTTGAGTGTGTTTTGTCCATCTCCTATATTCTCCAGACACATCATAAGAGCTTAATGTGTGTAGGAGGTTGTAGGTTCACATCATAAGAGCTTGTGTGTAGGAGGTTGTAGGTTCACATCATAAGAGCTTGTGTGTAGGAGGTTGTAGGTTCACATTTTAGTTTGAATCCCTGTTGAGATAATTTGCACATCTTACCGCATGATGCGCGCAACGTGCATAACGATCACAGTGGCGTATTATAGCACCGCAAATTAAGTGCTTTACGATCTGCACTTCAAACGGTAAACATTCGTGATGTGATTATCAGACATTTGCATGTCAGGACTTAACGGCGGCGTCGCTCCGAGGGGGAAAGAGAATGAAGACGTCATGAATAGTTAACAGCGGCTTTTGTCTCGCTGTGACAAGCGGAAAGGGAAAAAGGAGGAGAAAAAAAAACGAGCCATAATTCCACACTGAAGGCGGTATTAAAGCGTGGGTTGACTTTCCTCCTCCTGTATACTACGAGAGAGAGAGAGAGGGAGAGAGGGAGAGAGAGAGAGAGAGAGAGAGAGAGAGAGAGAGAGAGAGAGAGAGAGAGAGAGAGCAGGGACAATACTGGGGGGGGGGGGGGGGACTGAGTTAACAGGGCCCAAGGTGGAGGGGCCCTAGTAACTTTAGCTATTGAAAAATAGCAGATATACAAGCTCACAGCGCGGCACTCTGTGAAAATGTGTGCAAATCTTTGAATATATTCATTTTTTAAAGGGCCTACACCATGCTTTTAAAACTATATTTTTTGTATAAATATATGCTCAAAATTGAGTCTTAGACAGGTTTTAACCCTCAACAAACACTCTGACCATTCTTTTTGTTTGTTCTAGCTCTACTATAATGAGGCTCTCCAGCTGCAATACCAAAACGGCCTCTGTTTGCTCAGGGGCGCATCTAGTGGGGTTTTTCCAGAAAAAAAAGAAGTTTTTTGAAAAAAAAGAAGTTTTTTGAAAAAAAAAAAGTTTTTGAAAAAAAAAGTTTTTTGAAAAAGTGTTTTGAAAAAAAAAAAGTTTTTGAAAAAAAAGTTTTTTGAAAAAAAAAGTTTTTGAAAAAAAAAAGTTTAGTGAAAATTTTTTTTGAAAAAAAAGTTTTGAAAAAAAAATTTTTTTGAATTTTTTTTTGACTTTTTGACAGTTTTTGAAAAAAAAAATTTAAAATTTTTTTCGAAAAAAAAAATTTTTTTTGAAAAAAAACATTTTTTTTAATTTTTTTTTTTTTGACTCTGAAAAAAAAACGGGGAAACGCGTGTGACGTCACATGCGTCAACTCTCAGAACAGCACTGTTCTGAGAACCTGTGGAAAGCTTTTCATCTCTGTCTTCCCAAAACCAGAGAAAGACACAATGTACAGAAATAGGACTTTGTGAGGATAGAAGGTGCCAGTGGGACCCCAAAAAAAGGTTTTAAAATAGAAAAAGTGAAAATTCATGGTGTAGGTCCTTTAAGGGAACATTTGTAACTCAAATTTTGCTTCTGGGGGGGTCCCTGGAACTAAATATTTTGAGATGGGGGTCCGTGGCCAGATACATATCATTTTGGGGGTCCTTCACATGAAAAGGTTTGAGCACCACTGACATAAAAAAAAAATAACACAAATGTTCAAGATTTTTCAAAAACAGCAGATCTACAAGCTCGCAGCACGGCACTTGGTGCCGCGCTGCGAGCTTGTATATCTGCTATTTTCCAATAGTTAAAGCACAACATGTGAGTGAATCCTTGTACCCAGGGCCCAGAATGTGGTGTGACACTCCTGGAGGGAGGGAGGGAGGGAGGGAGAGAGAGAGAGAGGAGAGAGAGAGAGAGAGAGAGAGAGAGAGAGAGAGAGAGAGAGAGAGAGAGAGAGAGAGAGAGAGAGAGAATCCCTCCGGAGGCAGAAAGCACACCTCTCCTCTCAGACTGACTGGGTTTGTGGAGCAAGAGAATTGGATTTGCTGATATTTGAATGCCAACACTTGAATTTCAATGAGCAGCAGCTTCCAGCTTACGGAGGACTAGCAGGCAGCAGCACACAGTCACACAATGGAGAGAAAGGAAAGGAGGGAGAAATAGAAAACCTCCCAGAAGAAGCTGGCCTGATTTGACTACTTATTTTCTCTCTCTCTCTCTCTCTCTCTCTCTCTCTCTCTCTCTCTCTCTCTCTCTCTTCCCCCCTCTCTCACAATGGCGGCCGCTCTCTTTCGCAGTTGCCTAGTTACGTTTACAGGTAGCTGCTACCTCCCAAATATATATCAATTCAATTTTCAATTCAAAGGAGCTTTATTGGCATGAGAACGCATACGTTTACATTGCCAAAGCAAGTGTTACAAGTAAAATAAAAACAGTTGAAAATGGGGAACATATATACAGTTGCAGGGACGTGCTGGCCATTGGGAAAAGCGGGACAACTCCCGAACGGCCGGTTCGTTCCCGGCCGGTCCAGGCCGGCCAATAGAAAAAATAAAATAAAATAAAATGTCGGCCTTCGTTCCATTTTGGGGGATGGGCGGCCAACAAAGTAAATCGTCACTGTCGGGCAGAAACCTCGTATCTCCAAGTTTCAAATTTATACATTTTTTCGCAAAGCAAAGCCCTGCTTCATCATACAAGGCCGTCGCACAAAAGTAGTGAAAACAGCAGATCTACAAGCACACAACGCCTCGCGGTGCGAGGCGCTGTGTGCTTGTAGATCGGCTGTTTTCACTAGTTTAAATCATTTTTAAAATGATAAATGCAAAACAAACGGTTTTGAACATACAAGGTTTCCAGCTGACAACGACGAAATATAACTCATGTAATTGGCCCACTGGTTTGTCACTTGTCATGATCTGAAATGGCAAATCTTAGAGTAGCAGCAGCGCTATAGAGAGAGATCTCTCTCTATAGCGCTATAGAGAGAGATCTCTCTCTATAGCGCGCAATGAGGGCCTCTCCAACTCTTTTTCCCGGGCTGAATCAGAGGCCCAGCACGTCCCTGGGGGAGAGGAACCGTCGCGCAGCAATTAAATCATCTCTCCTGTATTTGCTGCCTCGCAAGGATCTCGGCGGAGAATCGCTTTTCCTGAGAACTGACAACTCTACTTATTTCACCGCAGGGTGCCGAAACCCCCTGAGACGTAAAACAGCCCTTTTGGGATGTGGTGGTTACGCCGACTGCTGCTTAGGGAGCGGGAGAGACGAGAGACACAAAGAAAACGGGAGGGATTCACTTTTTTATTTTACATCATGAATTACCGACGGAAGAACAAGGTCTGGGAGAGAGCAGCGACGAGAGAGGCATGCAGGGGTGTCACCCCAAATCCTGGGCCCTGGGTAGTGGGCACAAGGATTCACTGCGGGCCCCCCATTTAGACTGGGAACGCATTATCACGCGCTATTGTGTGCTTTAACTATTGAAAAATAGCAGATATACAAGCTCACAGCGCGGCACCGAGTGCCGCGCTGCGAGCTTGTAGATCTGCTATTTTTGAAAAAACGTGAAAATGTGTCTTTGAAGTCTTTGAATGTTTCAAATCCTTCCAAGGTTTTTTTTTTTTTTGAAACCTATGTTTCTATGTCAGTGGTGCTCAAACTTTTCACGTGAAGGACCCCCGGATTGATATGTATCTGGCCACGGACCCCCATCTCAAAATATTTAGTTCCAGAGACCCCCCAGAAGCAAAATTTGAGCTACAAAAATATATATACACACACCACACACACACACACACACACACACACACACACACACACACACACACACACACACACACATATATATATATATATATATATATATATATATATATATATATATATATATATATATATACTGTATACACAATAATGACAGTCCTTCAGAGTAGGATCTTATCCATCCAGAACAAATGCAGACTCAAACTCTACAAACTCTAATTGCTAAATACTGCAGAATGCTGTGAGAAAGATTCAACAGAGCATTGGATGAATTTACCATAAACTTTGTGATTTGTGATGAGTCACAGCTGGTATATTTTTGACTAATGGAAATCTACTTGAAAACCATACATATATATATATAAATATAATTTTGAATAGAGAAGTAAATTACTCACAAATTGCTGAGCATTTCAATAATTGCCATGTTTCTTTTTATTTCTTTTTCCCCCTTCTTTTTGCAGCGTGGAGAGTGTAAATATGTCTTCAGGGCAGTGAGAGTGGAGAGTGTAAATATGTCTTCAGGGCAGTGAGAGTGGAGAGTGTAAATATGTCTTCAGGGCAGTGAGAGTGGAGAGTGTAAATATGTCTTCAGGGCAGTGAGAGTGGAGAGTGTAAATATGTCTTCAGGACAGTGAGAGTGGAGAGTGTAAATATGTCTTCAGGGCAGTGAGAGTGGAGAGTGTAAATAATATGTCTTCAGGGCAGTGAGAGTGGAGAGTGTAAATATGTCTTCAGGACAGTGAGAGTGGAGAGTGTAAATATGTCTTCAGGACAGTGAGAGTGGAGAGTGTAAATATGTCTTCAGGGCAGTGAGAGTGGAGAGTGTAAATATGTCTTCAGGACAGTGAGAGTGGAGAGTGTAAACATGTCTTCAGGGCAGTGAGAGTGGAGAGTGTAAATATCTCTTCAGGGCAGTGAGAGTGGAGAGTGTAAATATGTAAATATGTCTTCAGGGCAGTGAGAGTGGAGAGTGTAAATATGTCTTCAGGACAGTGAGAGTGGAGAGTGTAAATATGTCTTCAGGACAGTGAGAGTGGAGAGTGTAAATATGTCTTCAGGACAGTGAGAGTGGAGAGTGTAAATATGTCTTCAGGGCAGTGAGAGTGGAGAGTGTAAATATGTCTTCAGGGCAGTGAGAGTGGAGAGTGTAAATATGTCTTCAGGGCAGTGAGAGTGGAGAGTGTAAATATGTCTTCAGGACAGTGAGAGTGGAGAGTGTAAATATGTCTTCAGGACAGTGAGAGTGGAGAGTGTAAATATGTCTTCAGGACAGTGAGAGTGGAGAGTGTAAATATGTCTTCAGGGCAGTGAGAGTGTAGAGTGTAAATATGTCTTCAGGGCAGTGAGAGTGGAGAGTGTAAATATGTCTTCAGGACAGTGAGAGTGGAGAGTGTAAATCTGTCTTCAGGGCAGTGAGAGTGGAGAGTGTAAATATGTCTTCAGGACAGTGAGAGTGGAGAGTGTAAATATGTCTTCAGGGCAGTGAGAGTGGAGAGTGTAAATATGTCTTCAGGGCAGTGAGAGTGGAGAGTGTAAATATGTCTTCAGGGCAGTGAGAGTGTAAATATGTCTTCAGGGCAGTGAGAGTGGAGAGTGTAAATATGTCTTCAGGACAGTGAGAGTGGAGAGTGTAAATATGTCTTCAGGACAGTGAGAGTGGAGAGTGTAAATATGTCTTCAGGGCAGTGAGAGTGTAGAGTGTAAATATGTCTTCAGGGCAGTGAGAGTGGAGAGTGTAAATATGTCTTCAGGACAGTGAGAGTGGAGAGTGTAAATATGTCTTCAGGGCAGTGAGAGTGGAGAGTGTAAATATGTCTTCAGGACAGTGAGAGTGGAGAGTGTAAATATGTCTTCAGGACAGTGAGAGTGGAGAGTGTAAACATGTCTTCAGGACAGTGAGAGTGGAGAGTGTAAATATGTCTTCAGGACAGTGAGAGTGGAGAGTGTAAATATGTCTTCAGGACAGTGAGAGTGGAGAGTGTAAACATGTCTTCAGGGCAGTGAGAGTGGAGAGTGTAAATATGTCTTCAGGACAGTGAGAGTGGAGAGTGTAAATATGTCTTCAGGACAGTGAGAGTGGAGAGTGTAAATATGTCTTCAGGGCAGTGAGAGTGGAGAGTGTAAATATGTCTTCAGGGCAGTGAGAGTGGAGAGTGTAAATATGTCTTCAGGGCAGTGAGAGTGGAGAGTGTAAATATGTCTTCAGGACAGTGAGAGTGTAAATATGTCTTCAGGGCAGTGAGAGTGGAGAGTGTAAATATGTCTTCAGGGCAGTGAGAGTGGAGAGTGTAAATATGTCTTCAGGACAGTGAGAGTGTAAATATGTCTTCAGGGCAGTGAGAGTGGAGAGTATAAATATGTCTTCAGGACAGTGAGAGTGTAAATATGTCTTCAGGGCAGTGAGAGTGGAGAGTGTAAATATGTCTTCAGGACAGTGAGAGTGTAAATATGTCTTCAGGGCAGTGAGAGTGGAGAGTGTAAATATGTCTTCAGGACAGTGAGAGTGTAAATATGTCTTCAGGACAGTGAGAGTGTAAATATGTCTTCAGGGCAGTGAGAGTGGAGAGTGTAAATATGTCTTCAGGGCAGTGAGAGTGGAGAGTGTAAATATGTCTTCAGGGCAGTGAGAGTGGAGAGTGTAAATATGTCTTCAGGGCAGTGAGAGTGGAGAGTGTAAATATGTCTTCAGGACAGTGAGAGTGGAGAGTGTAAATATGTCTTCAGGACAGTGAGAGTGGAGAGTGTAAATATGTCTTCAGGGCAGTGAGAGTGGAGAGTGTAAATATGTCTTCAGGGCAGTGAGAGTGGAGAGTGTAAATATGTCTTCAGGGCAGTGAGAGTGGAGAGTGTAAATATGTCTTCAGGACAGTGAGAGTGGAGAGTGTAAATATGTCTTCAGGACAGTGAGAGTGGAGAGTGTAAATATGTCTTCAGGGCAGTGAGAGTGTAGAGTGTAAATATGTCTTCAGGGCAGTGAGAGTGGAGAGTGTAAATATGTCTTCAGGACAGTGAGAGTGGAGAGTGTAAATATGTCTTCAGGGCAGTGAGAGTGGAGAGTGTAAATATGTCTTCAGGACAGTGAGAGTGGAGAGTGTAAACATGTCTTCAGGGCAGTGAGAGTGGAGAGTGTAAATATGTCTTCAGGGCAGTGAGAGTGGAGAGTGTAAACATGTCTTCAGGGCAGTGAGAGTGGAGAGTGTAAATATGTCTTCAGGGCAGTGAGAGTGGAGAGTGTAAATATGTCTTCAGGACAGTGAGAGTGGAGAGTGTAAATATGTCTTCAGGACAGTGAGAGTGGAGAGTGTAAATATGTCTTCAGGACAGTGAGAGTGGAGAGTGTAAATATGTCTTCAGGGCAGTGAGAGTGGAGAGTGTAAATATGTCTTCAGGGCAGTGAGAGTGGAGAGTGTAAATATGTCTTCAGGGCAGTGAGAGTGGAGAGTGTAAATATGTCTTCAGGGCAGTGAGAGTGGAGAGTGTAAATATGTCTTCAGGACAGTGAGAGTGGAGAGTGTAAACATGTCTTCAGGGCAGTGAGAGTGGAGAGTGTAAATATGTCTTCAGGGCAGTGAGAGTGGAGAGTGTAAACATGTCTTCAGGGCAGTGAGAGTGGAGAGTGTAAATATGTCTTCAGGGCAGTGAGAGTGGAGAGTGTAAATATGTCTTCAGGACAGTGAGAGTGGAGAGTGTAAATATGTCTTCAGGGCAGTGAGAGTGGAGAGTGTAAACATGTCTTCAGGGCAGTGAGAGTGGAGAGTGTAAATATGTCTTCAGGACAGTGAGAGTGGAGAGTGTAAATATGTCTTCAGGGCAGTGAGAGTGGAGAGTGTAAACATGTCTTCAGGGCAGTGAGAGTGGAGAGTGTAAATATGTCTTCAGGGCAGTGAGAGTGGAGAGTGTAAATATGTCTTCAGGACAGTGAGAGTGGAGAGTGTAAACATGTCTTCAGGGCAGTGAGAGTGGAGAGTGTAAATATGTCTTCAGGGCAGTGAGAGTGGAGAGTGTAAACATGTCTTCAGGGCAGTGAGAGTGGAGAGTGTAAATATGTCTTCAGGGCAGTGAGAGTGGAGAGTGTAAATATGTCTTCAGGGCAGTGAGAGTGGAGAGTGTAAACATGTCTTCAGGGCAGTGAGAGTGGAGAGTGTAAATATGTCTTCAGGGCAGTGAGAGTGGAGAGTGTAAATATGTCTTCAGGACAGTGAGAGTGGAGAGTGTAAACATGTCTTCAGGGCAGTGAGAGTGGAGAGTGTAAATATGTCTTCAGGGCAGTGAGAGTGGAGAGTGTAAACATGTCTTCAGGACAGTGAGAGTGGAGAGTGTAAATATGTCTTCAGGACAGTGAGAGTGGAGAGTGTAAATATGTCTTCAGGACAGTGAGAGTGGAGAGTGTAAATATGTCTTCAGGACAGTGAGAGTGGAGAGTGTAAATATGTCTTCAGGGCAGTGAGAGTGGAGAGTGTAAATATGTCTTCAGGGCAGTGAGAGTGGAGAGTGTAAATATGTCTTCAGGGCAGTGAGAGTGGAGAGTGTAAATATGTCTTCAGGACAGTGAGAGTGGAGAGTGTAAATATGTCTTCAGGGCAGTGATTAGGACAGTAGACAGTTAAGTTACAGTAGAGATTAAAGGAAAAAGATTATAAGGTGTTGTTGGGCCACCACAATGCAAGCTCCTGGAAGTGAGTGACAGCTGTGTCACAGGCTTTGGGACAGAATAATGCTCTCTCTGTGCTTTTAGTCAGCTGTGCACAAACAGAGTTTTAACAGCTGGCAATCATACGTTGGTGATACCATGCCCTAACAGAGTATTTCTATATTGCAGTATTGATACTTTACTTAAGTATCAAGTATCAAGTGTGTAAATATCGTCACTGTCGGGCAGAAACCTCGTATCTCCAAGTTTCAGATTTTACGTTTTTTATTTATTTATTTTCGGAATGAAAGCCCTGCTTCATCATACAAGGCTGTCGCACGAATGTAGTGAAAATATCCGATCTACTGTTGTGTGCTTGCAGATCGGCTGTTTTCACTCGTTTTAAATCTTTTTTTTAATGATAAATACAAAATGGACAGTTTTGAACATACAAGGTTTCTACCGGACAACAACGATAATATGGGAGTACTTTTTCCCCGACGTCATGATGCACTCGCCATCGTGCGGAGCGCACGGCGAAGGAAACGATTCATCTGACAACCAAGCGACTTTTTTTCCCCCCGCAGAGCCTCATGTTTTTGTGTTTTTTTTTCTCTCCCCTCTGAACGGTCCAACGTGCGTTTGTCTCACCTCTGAACGGTCCAACGTGCGTTTGTCTCACCTCTGAACGGTCCAACGTGCGTTTGTCTCCATAACGAGAGGTTTATCCACCCTACAACCCCCGCCGGGGGGGGGGGGGGGGGGGGGGGGGGGGGGGACGTCCATCGCCATGCGGTTGGCGACCAGGGACGTGCAGAGAATGTTAGAGAGGCAGGGGCTGACATTTTAAAAAAAAAGGCCTCTTCGTGAAAATATTGAAAATAGCAGACCTCCAAGCTCACAACGCGTCACAATTTTCGATACTTGATACCACACTAAACTAAACATAATCAAGTCAATACTGTAGATGTGGCATACAGCTTGTATTTCTACACAGAGAGGACAATTCTTTCAACATAAGATGCTGCATTCAAGTTCAGGAGAGTTTGGACAAGGCAATTCTCTTGAATGCTGCCTTCAGGTGTGGCATGGAAAGAGGGGGCATTTGCATTTCTTTCACAATAGTGAAAACTGCATTCATGATCTGGAGAGGGCACTTTTTACAGACGGATAAAAGGGCAGGGGCTCAAGCCCCCTTTGATGTCTATGTGTGCACGTGCCTGGTTGGCGACAGTTTGATCACGCCCTGCGTTGACGTTCTTCCTGGTCACCTGAGGACGTTGTTTTCACGTGCTGCGCTAACGCAGCGAGCACCGCAGTCATTCAATATCTGCTTTAGACCAAAGTTTCCGACCACGTTTATTTTTACGGTACTGATGATGCCTTCCCCAGAGATCCAGGCTACATGGTTCCATTGTTTTTATTGTATTTAAAAAATAAATACAATAAAAAATGTGTCATTTTATCAGGGCTGAAGAGGGTAATGTATGTTCTGTAATAATAATCACAATCTATTAAGTTGTCAAATGATTGTAGTGGAGTCAAAGTACAATATAAGTAAAAGTACTGAAAAGTGGAAATACTCAATTATAGTATAATATACCTCAAAAGGTCCTTAAAGGAGTAGTTCACCACTTTTCAACCTGTCTTCATATAATAGGTCCTCACTAATGTTCATGATAAAATATCACAATTTTTTTCTACTCAGTCCAAGTCTCCTAGGAGAGCTGTGGGAAGTTCAGAATCCATCGTCTTGTGACATCATCATTTTCCCCCCAAAACAAATTAATCAATATTTTTGAAAAAAATATTTAGATTTTTATTATCGCGAGAACAATGGCTTCCACTTTAAAATTGCAACTTTTCAGGAATAGAAAGCCTGCAGTTTCTATAAGCTGGATTGGCAATCGATGATGTCACAAGACGATGGGTTTCTGACCTGCCCACCGCCCTCCTCTGAGAAAAAAAAAAAAAAAAAGCTATTTTTGAGTGAGGACCAATTATATGAACATAGCTTGAAAAGTGGTGGAGTGCCCCTTTAAGTCCAGTACTTGAGTAAATGTACCTACTGTAGTTACTTCATACCACTGCTGCCACAGAACATAACAACACTGTGTTAATTTTTACAAGACTACACCTGTACGAAGCATCTGCATTCATTATGTTCCCCCAGACTAATTTATTCAAGGTTTTTCTCTTTAATTTGTCACCCATCTGCGTTGTGCGCTGCACTGTATAATGTAGTGTGGAGAAATTCACCGTAATTAACTTTGTGGCTGCGACTACCAGGACTACAACAACTAGCAGAATCTAGAAAGAAAGAAAGAAGGAAAGAAGGAAAGAAAGAAAGAAAGAAAGAAAGAAAGAAAGAAAGAAGGAAAGAAAGAAAGAAAGAAAGAAAGAAAGAAAGAAAGAAAGAAGGCTTATTGGCATAAACCCATCAGTATACTGTTGTGCATTAAGGCAGTAATCTCCATACATCCAATGAGGCCTGAATGAATAAAAAAACGAGCAAGGCTGACACAAATCTGATTAATCTGGTTCCTATGGCGATGGAGGGAGTTTGACTAATGGACTGTTTGCTGCAGCCCGGGTCCCCTGGCCCTCATCAGCTCGGGGGGCTTGGGGGGGGGGACTCGCTGCGGTGCGGAGGCAGGCAGGGAGAAACAGAGTGGAAACGGTCACTAGAAGATCTCTCTAATGGATCTTGTTTGACACGCTGCCTCCTCCTTTTGTTGCTTTTTTTTCTTCTTAAGGCCACAGACAAATCACAGTCCTGTGGTGAGTCATCGGGGGGACCGGGAGGCAGTTGTCTTGTCGACATACTGTACTCGTACTGTACATACTGTACTCGTACTGTACGCGTACAGCGTGCGTACCTTGCTGCCATAGCGGGGGTCTTTGCTGTCGCCACGCTGCACGATGCTAAGGGCCTTTTGGTGAAAATATCGAAAATAGCAGACCTCGGCTAGCGATTTTCGGTTATTTTCGATGCTTGATGCCACACTGAACTAAGCATAATCAAGTGAATACTGGAGATGTGGCGTAACGGCATGGATTTCTACACAGAGAGGGCAATTCTTTCAACATAAGATGCCGCATTCAAGTTCAGGAGAGTTTGGACAAGGCAATCAAAAGTTAACTTCTGACATTCACTCCTACCCCACAAGACAAAGGGATGATTTTGATTTACCTTTTTGTCGTACTTCAAAACATCAATCATTTATCAAATTTAGAGGCCCTCATTTGTGGAACTGTCTAGATGCTTCACTGAAGTTATCAATATCCTTGCCAGTATTCAAAAAACATCTAAAGCTATATCTTATTTCGTCCTAACTGTAGTCAACATGATTTAGTTTACTGATGTGTTTTCTTAATGTTCTTTTTTCTTTTTCTCTTTTCTTTTGTTCTTTTGTGCAGTTTCTGTGTTATTATCTCTTCATTGCACAGCTGCCCCTTTTGTGGTATTTTACCGTATTGTTATTGAACTTTTAAATCTGTAATTTTATTATCTCTTCCAATAAGGGAAGGATTCCAAATAAGCCTGATGGCTTCTTCCTTTCCTCGCACTGTATTTTGTTCCCATGTATATAATGTTACATGTTTTATATGATGTGCTAATAAACTAAACTAAACTAAACTAAATCCCTCCCCCTGCCGAAAACAGCTACAAGCTTGCAGATCTGTTATTTTTACAGAATGTTCGCCTATTATGATGTGCCCAGAATATAGGTATTGTCGTGGAATTTCTGGGTCAATCAGCGATTGCTGAGGCAAATAGGAGTCGAGACAATATATTCTAGGACAGGTGGCGATGGTTATGCTTTATGATGGTTATGCTTTATGATGGTTATGCTTTATGATGGTTATGCTTTATGATGGTTATGCGTTATGTAACATGATATCATGTGAGGAGAAGTACAATAACACTCATGTTGGTGGTACGGTAGTTCTCTATCGTATCGAGACTATCTGTCCACCCAACATATTTCATATGTATGGGTGGAGAGATGGTCTCTTCACTCACGGAACAGTGGTTACGTACGTAACGGAGCGTTCTTCCAGCAGCACAGGGCAGAGATCACAGTTCTACCGTCTCTTCACTCAGAGAACAATGGTTACGTACGTAACAGGGCAGAGATCACAGTTCTACCGTCGTTGCTTCAAGGACGAGCTGAGCTCATAACAAGACAGGCTGTAACATAAATAATATCACTATCAGGCCTGGTGGAGACGCCTGGGCCTTACAAGCTATCACATATCATGATGAATTATATGAGTGCAATGAGCGATGGTAAAATATAAAGGGTAGATACAAGCAACCGTAATAACAATATCGTATAAGGAATACTTCCTCTCCAATTGGATAGACTAGGGTTCATGTGGTTAAAGACCCCCCCCCCCCCCCCCCCAAAAAAAAAAAAAAAAGTGTACTGGTGGCCACACCCACCAGTTCATTAAGTATGCCTGGTTGTCATGGTGGGTGGTGACCCAGCTGAAGTTAGCCACACCCACAGTGTTGGGTGAATGGTAAAAGGGGAGGGGATGATTATATGATGTCATTTTATCTGTGTTTTTGCATCGGCACTTTTGACACACAAGGTGTCAGCCTCCAGGAAGAAATCCCAAATCCATAATTGCTCATATTAACCACACCAGGGGGTCTAATGAAGTACTGTCAACCTCCTAGACACATGAAAACCAGAAAAAGTACAAAACTATGGCACCGCCTCTTTAAGACAGCAGCGCTGTGTGGTGGTTATTAATTGAAACGTTGAGGTGCAACTCTGTGACTTTTGTGGTGTATGGTTAGTGTTGGATAATTGACCTCCAAAACAATTTCCTGGATGTGGATCTCTTGTGCGTGTCTTTCTGCGGTGCCAGGGGCCTTGGCAGTGGGCAGGACATCAGGGCATCAGGGCATCAGGGCCAGGCATGGCACAGTGGACTGTGGCAGAACCTTCCATGCCAGCCAGGACATTAGTTCTGATCCAGGGAGGATTAGTGGCCAGTGGTAACCAGGGTTGCCACATTTTGTCAGAGAAATAAGCAACCAGGGTCTTGGAAAACAAGCCCCAAAGAAGCAACCGTATACTGTTAGGCCAGTGGTCCTCAAACTTCTTCACGTCAAAGACCCCCCAAACTGACACTTATTAGCACACAGAACCCCATTTGAAAAGATACGCCAGGGACCCCCATGAGAGAAGAATTGTTTTTAGAGCTATAGCAGAGATTCTCAACCATCAAGGACCCCCAGTTTGACATGCATTATTAGGCTACAAAGCACAAGAGCTGCATTTTCTTAACGTGCGTCTTAGATTGTAATCCGGACTCATTTAGCCGTCGCCCAGTGTTTAGCTGTTGTCATTTCTGTGATTGACAGCCGGGACGCCTGTGCAGATCACACGGAATTATACAATAAAAAAACGCCTTCAAAGTTACACCAACGATGTACAGTATGGTATGTATGGTTACAGTAACGATGAGAGGAACTCGTTGAATATGAAATATGAATCCATCTCCCGTCTCTCTTCATGCTCTCTTCCCCCTCTCTCTCTCGCTTACAGTAAGCTTGTCTTTGTGAAACCCAACTAGCGGTGCCTGCCTTGGCAGCGGATAAACTACAAATCACCGCGGCAACAGTGCCCGTGCCTTGACGCAGATAAACTACAAATCAGCCCAGCATTCCCAGATGTCAGCTGGGAAGAGAAAAAGGCTCGTTCATAAACTCCAGAGAAGGTGTAGAGCAGTTCACCGCGGCGTAGTTTTATAAAGTCAGAAAACTACGACATTACGTCATTCGCCAAGGTGGAGAGTACTTCACCGAAAACCCCGACACATCTCACTTGCTTTTACTTTACGACATCACCCAATCACCTAAAAAAAGTGCGGGGCTACTCACTTCACCCTAGTAGAGGGGTCTTCAACGTATTCAGTCCAAGCCAGGACCCCTTAATTGAGAGAGAGATGAAGCAGGGAGTCAGGGACCCCCACAACCTGTTCATAGATTCCATATAGTTTAATTGTTTGACAGCACAATCATCAGTATATTTTGGAATCATGTCAATTTGTGATTTCAGATATCGTCGTTGTCGGGTGGAAATCTTGTATCTCCATGTTTCAAATGTGTATGTTCTTTCGCAAAGTAAAGCCCTGCTTCATCTTAAGGCCGTCGCACAAAAGTAGTGAAAACCGCAGATCTTAAAGCACAGAACGTGCGAGGTGTTGTGTGCTTGTAGATCGGCTGTTTTCACTAGTTTAAATCATTTTTAAAATGAAAAATGCGAAACGAGCGGTTTTGGACATATAAGGTTTTCACCCGACAACGACGATATTTAACCACCTTCAAAAAAAAAAAAAAAACTTGACCTTTCACTCTGTACTTAGTCTGCTCTTTTTCTCCTCTACACCAAAGATCTTTGCCGAAAATAGCAGATCTACAAGCTGCTATTTTCACTACTTTAAAATAGTAACCAAAAAAAGGAAGGTTTCGGATATACGAGGTTTCCACTCGACGACGGAGGAGGAAGAGAGCGAAAAGGCACGACGGGAGGGCATCGGTCGGAGGTGGCGCCCCCAAGAGGCTGACGCCAGACCTTCACCCGTGTCCCTCCACCCCCCCCCCCCCCCCCCCATCCTGAGTGCTGCTGCTTCCTGGGTGAAGTGATGTCTGTTGTCATGGCAACGCCACAGCGTACGCCAGTCCTGGCTTTCTCATGTTTGCCTCTTCCTCTCCATCGTTGCCAGGTCTGCTTGTTTGTAGTCTGGCGTAGCAGACAACCAGGGACGTGCTGGGCCCCTGATTCAGCCCGGGAAAAAGAGTTGGAGAGGCCCTCATTGCGCATCTACAAGCTTGTAGATCGGCTGTTTTCACTACTTTTGT
Organism: Nannobrachium achirus; assembly: GCF_963921795.1. Lineage (NCBI taxonomy): Eukaryota > Metazoa > Chordata > Actinopteri > Myctophiformes > Myctophidae > Nannobrachium > Nannobrachium achirus. The sequence goes on from NC_137823.1 coordinate 63,709,901, forward strand.
GCAACAGCCTTGTATGATGAAGCAGGGCTTTGCTTTGCGAAAAAAAAGTATACATTTGAAACTTGGAGATACGAGGTTTCAGTGACGATTTACTTTGTTGGCCGCCCAGCCCCCAAAATGGAACAAAGGTCGACATTTTATTTTAAATTTTTTCCTAATGGCCGGCCTGGACCGGCCGGGAATGAACCGGCCGTTCGGGAGTTGTCCCGCTTTTCCCAATGGCCAGCACGTCCCTGCAGCCAACTATTCCACAATCTCTGAATGTTATATAGAGTCTGGAACTACAGCTCCTGAACGGCGAGTAATGGAAGCTGGCATTTCGGTTCAAGAAAATAATTCTGCTAAGCAGCAAGCTAAACATGCTTAGATGATTTTTATTTATATAATGATAAATGTGCGCGATGTGAGACGGAAACAGAAGTGACGAGGAGGCTTCACTTCCACTTTAACAGGATACTCATCATTCTTATACGTTACACCAGACTGTATGTTTAACAGTTCTTATACGTTACACCAGACTGTATGTTTAACAGTTCTTATACGTTACACCAGACTGTGTGTTTAACAGTTCTTATACGTTACACCAAACTGTGTGTTTAACAGATACTCATCATTCTTATACGTTACACCAAACTGTATGTTTAACAGTTCTTATACGTTACACCAAACTGTGTTTAACAGATACTCATCATTCTTATACGTTACACCAGACTGTGTGTTTAACAGATACTCATCATTCTTATACGTTACACCAGACTGTGTGTTTAACAGATACTCATCATTCTTATACGTTACACCAGACTGTGTGTTTAACAGATACTCATCATTCTTATACGTTACACCAGACTGTGTGTTTAACAGGATACTCATCATTCTTATACGTTACACCAAACTGTATGTGTTATGCCCCAGTCTAGGGGTCCTGAGACACAACATGAAATTAACCCTTGTCTTCACCAGCTCCCAAGTAGCCACACCAACAACGGGTTATAAATGCAACATAAAGTGCGGTTTATTTACAAAGTGGTAATAACAAACTAGAACAGTTAATAGAAGTGAAACATAATACATAGGGGTCTATGAATAAGTAGAACTAATGAAAACCTAACGAAGAACTTAAGAACTCAGTAGTAACTGAAGAATCACTTAGGAATAACTGAAGGATAACTCAAGACTCAAATCAAAAGAAAACTCACTCCAAAGAAAATCACTTGCCTACCAAAAGAACAAACAGTATCTTACCTCCTTAACATAAACATTATTCAAAGGCTCAAAGCAACTCAACTCAACTTAACCCAGAACTCATATCAACTCATAAGAAAACATAAGGACATGTTGGGGGCCAGTTGGGAGAGGAGGAGGACAAGGTCTGCTCCCCTGCGTGGCTGGCCGAGGTCTGCTGCTCCTTTTTTCTACCTCCACCCTTGTCAGCCAGTCAGCAGACAGAACTCCAGGAACGCTTCCCCACCAATCCCAGCCATCCTGGTCGTTTCCCCACCAATCAGCTTCTGGGAGCGGCACACCTGTTTTTACATGCTCTCACACACTCACTCTGTCTGGGAGTGATACACCTGTTTTGCATACACTCTCAGCTCTGTCATACACCACACCACACTAGGACCAAAACAATACAGTACCTACAGTAGTTCTACAAATACGACCCCAGTCGTAACAGTATGTTTAACAGATACTCATCATTCTTATATGTTACACCAGACTGTATGATGGGAGCATTTGCACATCGCAGAGTCAACAGTCTGGCCCCGCCAGACTAGCTTATTTGCGACCATAGGTCGCAGTTTACTATCAGAACCGTCACAGCTTGTCCGTAGACGTCCGCTACGGACGGGTACCGCCTGACGCTGTGGTTCCCCCTGACACATCACTGTGACATCACAGGTGACATCACAGTGATGTCAGATACTCAGAGAAGGGATCTCCATATATGGGCTTAAACAGGTGACATCACAGTGATGTCAGATACTCAGAGCATGGATCTCCATATATGGGTTTAAACAGGTGACATCACAGTGATGTCAGATACTCAGAGCAGGGATCTCCATATATGGGCATAAAAGGGATTGCTGTAGTGTGAAGGGAACGTGTTGTTGGTGAATGTATTTACATAATGGAGCCTCCTAGTGGAAACAACTCCCCTCCCCCTAGACAGAGGTTAACCAGCTCTCATGCACTCTGCTGTTTTGCGACTGCAAAAAAAAAAAAAGAGAATCAATTTCGGCCCCTGTCCACTGAACACTTCGCTACTAAAGCTTCAGTGTCCACTGAACACTTCACTACTAGAGCCTGTCCACTGAACACTTTGCTACTAGAGCCTGTCCACTGAACACTTCACTAGTAGAGCCTGTCCACTGAACACTTTGCTACTAGAGCCTGTCCACTGAACACTTCACTACTAGAGCCTGTCCACTGAACACTTCACTACTAGAGCCTGTCCACTGAACACTTCACTAGTAGAGCCTGTCCACTGAACACTTCGCTACTAGAGCCTGTCCACTGAACACTTCACTAGTAGAGCCTGTCCACTGAACACTTCGCTACTAGAGCCTGTCCACTGAACACTTCACTAGTAGAGCCTGTCCACTGAACACTTCACTACTAGAGCCTGTCCACTGAACACTTCACTAGTAGAGCCTGTCCACTGAACACTTCACTACTAGAGCCTGTCCACTGAACACTTCGCTACTAGAGCCTGTCCACTGAACACTTCACTACTAGAGCCTGTCCACTGAACACTTCACTACTAGAGCCTGTCCACTGAACACTTCACTAGTAGAGCCTGTCCACTGAACACTTCGCTACTAGAGCCTGTCCACTGAACACTTCGCTACTAGAGCCTGTCCACTGAACACTTCGCTAGTAGAGCCCACAGTTGCTTGCTGTGTTTGTCAAGGTTAGAGGTGGCTGTGTGTGCACAAGCACTTTGCCAGTCTGGGGGGAAAAAAAAGAAAAGGAAAAAGAAAAACAGTCACAAGCAACTGAATTGACTTCTTAGGCTTTTAACGCGATAAATGTTGTGTTGTTTGATGTGTGGGAGTCTAACGCGTGTGAATGGAGGTTAAGCTAATGGCTCCTTGTGATTTTGTCGAACCAGAAGGCACTGCATTTTACGTTATGTGCTGCACGCAGACTCAGGGTGTAACGATATTGTAAATCGATTTTAATTTGCTATGATCTACTCTATCGTTTGCAAAAGCAAAATATCGTACCGTTTTGGCTTTTTATCATCATCATTTTAAAATGCAGTAATCGGTATCGAATCGTTTTGCAATGCAAATAATTGATTGTATGGAAACTAATTATTTGTGCCTTGTATTTGGCAATTTTAAGAAGGAAAATGAAAAAGAGGGGTCTAATTACCTTTCTATTCCATATAGCTACTCTTGGTCTATCGATAAATGTGTGTAATCTCTGTGTGCATGTCAAGTTGGGTGTGTTCATATGTGTTGAAATATAATGATTTAATTTCTTTGCTAAATAGTTACTATATTTTAATATTTTATATCGTTGAATCGAATCGTATCGTATCGCCATGAATGAACCAATATCGTCCATGTATCGTATCGTTAATCATGTATCGTGATGCGTATCGTATCGTTGCACCCCTAATGCACACCAAAGCTCAGTGAATGGACTGTACAGTGTGTGTGTGTGTGTGTGTGTGTGTGTGTGTGTGTGTGTGTGTGTGTGTGTGTGTGTGTGTGTGTGTGTGTGTGCCATAGCTGAGCTGTAGTGAGCCTCTAGCGCCCCCTATGAGAGGAGGTCCTGCTGCATTAACACCCCTTGCACGGCAACATTTCCACAGAAGTACTTTTCTTCTGAGCTTCGTATCCAAACTGTAAAGGTTCTCCCAGAGTCCTACAGACATCTGGAGTTCCTAAGGTCTGGGAAAATAATTATCAACAGGTTGAAACAGCCCTTGCCGAACCTGTTGCCAAATCTAACATGGATGCTTGTTCCACGGTCGGTTCTAAGGCTGTCAAGATTATGATGACATTTTACATGACGATTAATCGTCACTCAAATAATTGTGATTAACGATTTAATTGTGTTTCTGTCGTTGACAATTACATTTCTGTTTGGCTTTTAGGCTTTGAAGTTGCACATGGCAGATATGACACATAACCTAAATATACAAAGAAATTACTGACATATTTGACAACTTTATACTTGAAAAAGAACATTGATAGTGGAAATTGCCGATCTACAAGCTCACAACGCGTCGCATCGGCTATTTCCACTATTTTTGAAAATGTTTGAAAATATGAAAATGTTTAAACATGTAAACGATTTTGACAAAATAATTGCGATTATGTCGAATAATTGCGATTAGATTATTAATTGCGACAGCTGTAGTCTGGTAGGTTCAAAGCGCTGCTGAATCCACGGCCAGGCAGACCAGGATAGATGGGCTGCTGGGCTGGCATGGCCAGACTAATATGTTTTTATTTTTATTTTTGTTGCACTGGCAGATTCGTCTGGTTTCCAGGCTAGAGCAATACTGTACAACAGGGGTCTTCAACAGGGGGTCCAGGACCCCTAGGGGGTCCTCAGAGTAACTGCAGGGGGTCCTCCAAATCTTTGTGTGATAGAAACTTGTTTTTTTCCCCCATTTTTTTATATTAACCACTTGAACCTTAGCATCCATATTCTGAGAACTTCATTACAAAATTGCAGATCTACAAGCTCACAACACGCTGCGAGGCATTGTGAGCTCTTTTACTATTTTTGGTAAAGAGCTTTGGAGGGCGAAAACAGCAGACTAAGTGAAAAGTCAAGTTTATTAAGTATTGACGGTTCAGGTGGTTAAATATCTGAAAACACACATTGACATGAATTCAAAATACACTGATGTTTGTGCTGTGAAACGATGAAACTATATGGAATCTATGAACAGGTTGTGGGGGTCCCTGCTTCAGCTCTTTCTCTCAACTAAGGGGCCCCTGCTTCATCTCTCTCTCTCAACTAAGGGGTCCCTGCTTCATCTCTCTCTCAACTAAGGGGTCCTTGCTTCATCTCTCTCTCAACTAAGGGGTCCCTGCTTCATCTCTCTCTCTCAACTAAGGGGTCCTTGCTTCATTTCTCTCTCAACTAAGGGGTCCTTGCTTCATTTCTCTCTCAACTAAGGGGTCCTTGGCCTGAACACGTTGAGGACCCCTGCTGTGCAGTCTGGTGGTGTTGCTCCGGCAGCAACAGACTGGTGAATAAGAGCTAAGCTGCTGCAAAGACTGGACTGAACTGTGCTTTTAATGGACTCTATTTGACATTCATTTCATTATTTATTGAGCACATTAACCACTTTGTATGCACTTTATTTGACTTTTATGCTTTGAATTTATATCTATCTTTTAACTGCATTGATGGGCCTTCACATTTAAGAATTTCACACGTGTTACTTTGTAATGTGATGATGTGACAGATGGCAGATGAAAACATAATTCCATTCAAATTCAACACAGAAGATAAATGTGCAATTTTTTTTCTACAGTTTTTATCCCACGATTTTGTAACCCATTTTCACCCAGTGCCAATTGCCTATGTAATCCTGGGCTCTGCTCTCCCTCTGCCGCGCCTGGGGAGACAACGGACTGACCTCATGCTTCCTTCTATATATGAGTAGTCCAAGTTGTTTCTTTTCACCTGACAGGGGGGATTTCCCCGGTTTGGACATAGCGCGTGGAAGGAACACGTTATTCCAACCAGTTCCTTTTTCCCCTCCATCAGGCGCCCTGGCTGGCCAGGGGGAGGCAGTATAGAGACCAGGATTACTGCATGTTTTTGTGAGGGTATCTACCTTAGGAGACACGGGGAGAACATGCTAACTCCACACAGAAAGGCCCTATCGCCAACCCCACCTAGAGTGTGGACGCCAGTTTAACCACTTTGAACCAGTTCAAGGCATCATAACTGTGACACAGCTGTTGTACGACAGGGGTCTTCAACGTTTTCAGGCCAAGGACCCTTTAGTTGAGAGAGAGATGAAGCAGGGACCCCCGCAACCTTTTCATAGAGTCCATATAGTTTCATTGTTTGACAGCACAATCGTCAGTGTATTTTAGATTCGTGTCAATTTGTGTTTTCAGATATTTAACCTCTTGAACTGTCAATACCTGATCTTTCACTTTCTCTACACCAAACCTCTTTGAGTTTGTAGATCGGCTATTTTTGGCTAGAAGTTCTCAGAATATGGACGCTAGAGTTCAATAAACTAGACCAGGTCAACCTGGTTGTGCCAGACCCCCTGTCTGTCATCATCATTTATGACATCATGCCTTTTGTAGGCATGTCATCATCATGTCATCATCATATATACCCTTTATATAGAAAACCCGGACAGACCGACATTTGCTTATGTAGGCCTACCCATTTCATGGGTCTGGCAAAAAGATGAAAAAAAAAAGATTTGGAGGACCCCCTGTAGTAACTCTGAGGACCCCCTAGGGGTCCCAGACCCCCTGTTTGAAGAGCCTTGTTGTACAGGTTAATTGTCCCCGAGCAAGGCACTTAACCCGCAACGCCTGACTTTTTGAGCGGTGCAAACCGCTCCTATAAGTGGCTGTGCGTGTGTCCGTAGCCTTTTTCCTCAGCGTTTTGCTATAGTAAAATGTGTGTGCGTAGCATCATGTTTGTCTAGTGATGTCCTATGTCGTATGGCTGTAGCCTTTTTCCTCAGCGTTTTGCCATAGCAAAACGTGTGTGTGTAGCATAGCCTGTACATCCTAGACTCAAATCCTAGTCTGAAGACGTTATGCAAGCACGACCACCGCTCACTTCACATTGGGTGTGATTTTTACTTTCATTGTCTGTCACACAAAAAATCAAACCTCGGTTCGATGTGAAGCGGTGAACTGTTATTCTATGTGTTCTAGAGTTATGAACTCTGTGATCTATACATTCTTTATATTCTGAATGAATGAATGATTTTATCTGGAGGGCCGAATTGTCATGTGAAGCTTGACCAATCCTCAAAGTATCCAATCATCAGACCGGGACGGACACTACACACATATTCTGGACGTACGGGACAGATAAAACCTGTTCATTCTGGACTGAAATGACCATATATGGACATGAGGTGACAGACATTTTGTTTTTGAAAAAAACTTGTTCATTCTGGACTGAAATGACCATATATGGACATGGGACACACAAAGCCACTCATTGGAAGCGGCTTTCACCGCTTAAAAAATTGCAATTTCATTGTGTTTCTCTCGGCGTTGGAGCACTAGAATGCTTTGAAGAAAGATTACATCTCTGTTTGGTTTCCTAAAGAAGAAGTTGCACAGAGCAGATATATTATAGCATGTATTTTTCTTTTTATTATTATCTTTTTATTATGTTTGAAATTGTATTTATTTATGTATTAGTAGTCATGGTTGCCAGTTCCCACCTGATGTCATGTGTGAGTCCAGACTGTTCCAGACCATGCTGAGTGACTGATAGCTTGCATAACGTCTTCAGGCTAGGATTAAAGTCTAGGATGTGCAGGTCAGCAGAACTGTGGTGGTTTCGTTTGAGTCCTCCATGGATGATGATACAATCTCCCATCATGCAACAGCACATCGCACACATCCTACAGGGGTCTTTCCCCTTGGGCTCAACCTGCTTCCAGGAAAAGGTCTCCGGACTGAATTTCCACAGATCATTGCAGAACTCCCACCAACTCTCACCACCAAATATGTACAGTTCTCCATTGTAGGCAAAGGCTGAATGATGATAACGTTCTTCTGGGAAAAGGTCTGCAGAAGGAATGCTCAGCCAGCAGTTGGTCTCCGTGTCAAACACTCTGATGTTGTTGTAGCAGCCACGCCCAAAGCCCCCAAATACAAACATCTTTGTCCCGATGATGGTGGCAGAGTGACTGTATGAAGCAGGTGGAGGAGTTCCTCTGGTGTTAATTAAAGACCAGACCATCATGCTGGTGTCCAACTTGTACATGTCATTAGTACATCCAGTCAGCTGGGTGCGTCCTCCAAACACATACATGACCTTCTCCAGGACACAGGCTGAGTGGAGCCTCCTTGCTTCTGGAATTGTCCCAGAAATATTGGGTTTGAACCAGCTGTGGGCGTCAACATCAAAGGCATAAAGCACATTGCAGTAAGAATACCGTCCTCCCCAGATGTAGACAATCTCTTCTACCAGCACAGCTGTGTGGCCCCAGCGCCTGGAGGGAACCTCAACAGGACTTTGTCCTCTTCCATTTGTCACTGGGGCAACTTCCTCCAACGCAAAGACACTGTGTTGAAGATGTTGACTTCAATCTGATCCCTGTTGTTCAGGTAGCTGTTGTCTCCTCCAAATGAGTACAGCTTGTGTCCGACCACCACAGCAGCATGGTCGTACTCTTTAGGTCCTCCTTTCAGATGTACCGTCCAGTGAATCATTTCACACAGCAGAACCACCTTGAATCAATGCAACTAATTTAGAGGACAAGTCTTTAAACAAGGGTTTAACAAGCTGGAACAAGTTGTTGAATGACACTTTGTCAATTGGACGATTACTATTAAAGGACAGTTTCATTGGTTGTGATAACAGTGTTGTGATGTCATTGTGTGATGACGTCATTTTGTAGGATATTTAATGGAATATCCATCCACCCATGTTGGTCTGAAGGGAATAATCTTAGGTTACCATTTTCTATTCTTATGCTTAAATTAACACTTAAGCTGCCGTTGACATGCCAGCTCGTCAATGAAAGGGTTAATACCATGACTCCTGGTGAGGCTCCTCGTCACTCTTACTGTAAATACAGTAACACTGTTATGACTTACTGTACGTCTCCGCTGTCCATTCTGCATCGGGGATGTCCGCCATTTGTTTACAACGCACGTTGGGCATGCGAAGTGAAGCTCCTCCATTAGAAATCCATTGATCTTCCCATAAAGAGACTTCATTTACTCGAAAAAAGATGTACATGGAAACGCTTATGGCGATTATGTAAAAATTAAATCACAGCAATTATCTAAAATCATTGCGATTGTGCCGAGGACCCCCTGCAATGTTTGAAAGTGTCCGCCTACAATGACATCTAGCCATGTTGGTTGCATAGTAGAGATGGACCGATTGCAAAATTCTTGGCCGATACCGATCCAACCGATTTTTCCGATACCGATTTCTTTAGCTAGAAAATAGGGTTGCTCCAATACCCTTTTTTTCAAGCCAAGTAGGCCTACTGTACAAGACAGACTTAAATTTTAGTACCAATAAGCTAGAAGAACACTAATGCCAAATCAATCACAATAGTACAATATCCCAAATCACAGACAATATCCAGTCTAATATGACCGTCTGGACTAGGCAGGAGGAAAGCAGGTGACGCATGCATCCCCTTCTTTTTGGAGACAACATTGACACAGGATTATGGAATATATTCTTACATTGCAAAGGTAATCAGCACCATCTGTATTCTGTAGGCTGCCACTAAGTAGACTGGCTGCTACTTGCTAATGTTTACTTTAGTCACAGGACCAGAGCATCATGCTGTGCAGTGCCATAGACACAATTGGCATAAATCCTGTATTTATGTCAGTGACCTGCCGGTCACCGATTCGGCCAGTTTGATATCATACCTGCCGATTTTTCATATTGGCCGATTCCGATTTCCATCCCTATTGCATAGAATATGAAGCTTGTCTAAATCATAACGTGCAGTCCTCATAGCCATCTGAGCAACCATCAGCTGGGTAAAACGTAAAAGCTGTGAAATCAATGCATCTTCTCCCACCAGGGACCAGAGAATGCTCCTTTTCATACCGTCGTCGTCGGGTGGAAACCTTGTATGTCCAAAACTGTTGGTTTTGCATTTATCATTTTAAAAATGATATAAACTAGTGAAAACAGCCGATCTACAAGCACACAACGCCTCGCACCGCGAGGCGTTGTGTGCTTGTAGATCTGCTGTTTCCACTACTCTTGTGCGACGGCCTTGATGAATGATGACGCAGGGCTTTTACTTTGCGAAAGAACATACAAATGTGAAACTTGGAGATACGAGGTTTCCACCAGACAACGACGATACTGTAGTGTTAGTGTCAGAGCTCGTACAGTGTTCTCTTCCGCAGCGAGGCGTTTGAGCCGTTCTTATTTGATCTGGGCCTCGGCTCGCCGACGTGGCGAGCGGCACAATAATCTTATCACCGCTTTTTATTGCAAAATGTCATCTCTAGCTGGTGGAGTGGAGACAGATACGATTGTACCCTCTACACCCACATCTTTTTTACACTATAGATTTCATACAGCAATGCCATGTAATTATCTAAAGCTGTGCAGGTTATACTTCTGGAGTTGTGAGCGTCTGCTTTGAACCCGTGCCCCGCCGCTCTATTGCTGTCCCGCGATAATTAATTCCACCTGCGCTTTTCTTTTTAATTTGAAATCAACCTCTCTGCTTTTCATGTGACGCAAACCAAGCCTGACTCAAACTCAGAGAATCTTTTCAACTTTACCTTTCTGTCTCTGTTGCTTTATGGTCCCTTGTTGTCTTCCTTTCTTTATTCTTTACTTCCGATCTCTGTTCTGTTCTGCCTTCCTTACTTTAATCCTCCCTTCATTTCTGTATTCCTTCCTTCCCCGAGGGAGAGCGAGTGCATTTTCTGACAGCCGCCGATCAGTCCACAGCACCTCTGCAGCAGACATTGTCCGACCCTAACCTTAACACATCGGCTGCCCACGTGGTGTCTACAAGCCAATCTCTTTGATGTCGCTGGAGGCCCACGACGCGTTTGACGCGTTGTACAATAAACTATACTGTACTGTAGCTACTGCACTTGGCTGCCGCGGTGATGAAACAAACTCCATTTCCCAACATGCAGCGCGCAATTACGTCACCCGGACGCGCTGTGTGTCTCGTTGACTTCCTGTCTAACGGCTGCACAAAAACGTGGTTTTCTCCTAATCTAGCTTTTAAATCACTTTCATTTCAAAACGGCAGCCTCTTCTACCTGCCATAACACAAACAATGTGGCTTAGAAATGATAAAAAACGGTCCTGACTGAAAGAAAAGATTTTCGCGAAATAAACAGGACATACTCCGATTACATTTACTCGGATTACTTTTCTCGCCAGTACTCTCGCCGGTAGGCAGAATGACGCGTTGCCATGGGCACCAGCAACACACACACGTCATACATCCGGGCACTCGATGTGTTAACCCTAATCCTAACCTCATTAAAACTAACCCTAACCTTAACCCTAACCTCAGTAAAACTATGTCTAAACCTAAACCTAACCCTAACCTTAACCCTAACCTCAGTAAAACTAACCCTAACCTCAGTAAAACTAACCCTAACCTCAGTAAAACTAATCCTAACCTCAGTAAAACTAATCCTAACCTCAGTAAAACTAACCCTAACCTTAACCCTAACCTCAGTAAAACTAATCCTAACCTCAGTAAAACTAATCCTAACCTCAGTAAAACTAATCCTAACCTCAGTAAAACTAACCCTAACCTCAGTAAAACTAATCCTAACCTCAGTAAAACTAATCCTAACCTCAGTAAAACTAATCCTAACCTCAGTAAAACTAACCCTAACCTTAACCCTAACCTCAGTAAAACTAATCCTAACCTCAGTAAAACTAATCCTAACCTCAGTAAAACTAATCCTAACCTCAGTAAAACTAACCCTAACCTCAGTAAAACTAATCCTAACCTCAGTAAAACTAATCCTAACCTCAGTAAAACTAATCCTAACCTCAGTAAAACTAACCCTAACCTCAGTAAAACTAACCCTAACCTCAGTAAAACTAACCCTAACCTCAGTAAAACTAATCCTAACCTCAGTAAAACTAATCCTAACCTCAGTAAAACTAACCCTAACCTCAG
>NC_137823.1:63724242-63729242 GCF_963921795.1 Nannobrachium achirus
TTTAAACAGCTCCACAACATGCCACAGGCACGATAACCCCTTCTCTAATGGCGGTTAGTCAAAGCAGGCATCCCTGAAATACGAGAATCAATCATGGAAGACAGCTCATTTGGGCTATCTACCAAGGGACCGGGGGGGGGGCACGGCGTAAGAGGGATAAAAGACTAGGAATTCCAATTACACAGTCGACGCCCATTGGCTCTGCGTGGGAACGTGTCGTCTCTAACCCGTCGCGCTGAAGTTGTTGATGCCTCTGATGTGTAGTCCTGGTAATGAGCGCGGGCGGCGCGTGGCCCGTCGACGACGCCGCTCACTCAATGGAGTCGGGGTTGTAATCAGAGAGGGGAGGATGTAACGCTACGCCGCCACGGCGGGGGGGAGGGGGGGTTGTAATCAGAGAGGGGAGGATGTAACGCCGCTTGATGCTGATGATGCCGCCTGCCGCGCCGCCGAGAATATTCCAGGTGCTATAAGCCATCCAGACCTGAAGTCACGGTTATGACATTTTACATGGCCATTAATTGTCACTCAAATAACTGCGATTAACGATTTAATTGTGTTGACAATCACATTTCTGTTTGGCTTGTAGGCTTTGAAGTTGCACATGGCAATCATGACACGTAACCTAAATATACAAAGACATTACTGACATATTTGACAATGTTATGCTTAAAACAGAACATTGATAGTGGAAATAGCCGATCTACAAGCTTGTAGATCTGCTATTTCCACTACGTTTTCGAAAGTGTTTGAAACTATATTGACATTTCTCGACACGGAAACGATTATGACGATTACCTCAAATAATTTGCGATTAGACGATTATGGGGGGGGGGGGGGGGGGGGGGGGCTCAGAAGTAATGTTGGAGTGCCCGTTGGGCAGATCTTTATGCCCATATATATGGTGTTCCATGTTGGGCAGATCTCTATGCCCATACACAGTGTTCCGTGTCCAGGCTATAGTCTGTGATGTCACTACTATGGTGTCAGCGTATGACGTGATGTCAGCATGCAGACAGACGGTTACCATGGCGGCGAAACTGTGTAGTATCAGTGATGTCATCATGCAGATGGACAGACAGACATCCGCTAAATTAATAGCTAGATGTCTTCTAACAAAACGGTTTTCTGAAATACTGAAATACTTATGTTTCTATGATCAGTGGTGCTCAAACTTTTTAATGTCAAGGACCCCTAGAAATATATGTATTTGACTGCGGACCCCATCTCAAAATATTTAGTTCCAGGGACGCCCAGAAGCATTGCTTTGAAAATATATATCTTTAAAGATTTGCACACATTTTCAAGATTTTTCAAAAATAGCAGATATACAAGCTCACAGCCGCGCTGTGAGCTTGTAGATCTGCTGTTTTTTTGTAATAGATAAAGCATACAATAATGCTTAAAGTGATGCGTTCCCGGTCTTGGTGGGATAATGAAGTAGAGAGGATGAAAGATGAGGTATTGTCTCGCGGCGCTCAGGCGAACGGAGAAGGATCTTCTTGTTTCTTCAACGGCGATGACGTCGTTTGGAGAAATCACTCCATTATTATCTGCTACACAATGGACCAGGAGATGATGATGATGATGATGTTGTATTCTTTATACCCAGGGAAGAATGGGCTTTAGAAGGGCATGAAGTCAAGGTCAAATTCAGGCACGTAATGCGTTCTGGTCTTGTTCTTGTTTTACTTCTACATTTTTATCCCACGATTTTGTAACCCATTTTTCACCCAGTGCCAACTGCCCTAAGCTGTAATCCTGGGCTCTGCTCTCCCTCTGCCAACCTGGGGAGAGCCCCGAACTGAGCTCATGCTTCCTTCAGTGCACGAGGAGTGAGCAGGCCACTTCTTATCACCTGACAGGGGGGGAACTTCCCCGGTATGGACGTAGCGCGTGGAAGGAACACGTTATTCCAACCAGTTCCTTTCCCTTCCATCAGGCGCCCCGGCTGGCCAGGGGGAGGCAGTATAGAGACCAGGATTACTGCATGTTTTTGTGACAGGGGTGTTGTTGCCTGGATTATTCATGAAGCTTTCCCGGAAGAGAAAGATCCCATGATTGGCCGCTAGTTGAGGAAAGCAGGCTCTGTCGTTGGGTCCTCTCTGCAGGGGGTGGAGGAAGTAACCAGGGTGCGAACAGCGAGGAAGCTGGATTCCATCTTGGAGAACTCCTCCCACCCCCTCCATCTTGAGATCACCAGCTACTGGAGTAAGAGAGGAAACGACCGCTTTGCCTACCCAGGACGGAGATGCGAGATGCTTTTGTACCGGCTGCCCTTAAAGGGCCTACACCATGCTTTTAAAACTATATTTTTTGTATAAATATATGCTCAAAATTGAGTCTTAGACAGGTTTTAACCCTCAACAAACACTCTGACCATTCTTTTTGTTTGTTCTAGCTCTACTATAATGAGGCTCTCCAGCTGCAATACCAAAACGGCCTCTGTTTGCTCAGGGGCGCATCTAGTGGGGTTTTTCCAGAAAAAAAAGAAGTTTTTTGAAAAAAAAAGAAGTTTTTTGAAAAAAAAAAGATTTTTGAAAAAAAAAGAAGTTTTTTGAAAAAAAAAAGTTTTTTGAAAAAAAAGTTTTTGAAAAAAAAGTTTTTTGAAAAAAAAGTTTTTTGAAAAAAAAAGTTTTTGAAAAAAAGTTTTTTGAAAAAAAAAGTTTTTGAAAAAAAAAGTTTTTTGAAAAAAAAAGTTTTTTGAAAAAAAAAATTGAAAAAAAAAAGTTTTGAAAAAAATTGTTTTTTTTTACTTTTTGACAGTTTTTGAAAAAAAAAAATTTTTGAAAAAAAAAATGTTTTGACTGAAAAAAAAAACGGGAAACGCGTGTGACGTCACATGCGTCAACTCTCAGAACAGCACTGTTCTGAGAACCCGTGGAAAGCTTTTCATCTCTGTCTTCCCAAAACCAGAGAAAGACACAATGTACAGAAATAGGACTTTGTGAGGATAGAAGGTGCCAGTGGGACCCCAAAAAAAGGTTTTAAAATAGAAAAAGTGAAAATTCATGGTGTAGGTCCTTTAAGCTGTACAACGAGACACATAACGGACGACTGGAAAGGACTTCCTTCCTAACTTAGACTGACGGAACTATTGCTGTATTGACTTTGACCTCTAACGACCTTCCAGGGAGAGTGCTCATGTGCGTCTTGCGGTGACATGCTTCCTAGTTTCTTCTTCTCTGAGCTGTTTTTTTTTTTTTTTCGCACTGTTTTTTTTTACTTTGCACTATTAGGTTGGAACTATTGCTGTATTGACTTTGACCTCTAAGGACCTTCCAGGGAGAGTGCTCATGTGCGTCTTGCGGTGACACGCTGCCTAGTTTCTTCTGCTCTGAGCTGTTTCTGTTGTTTTTTTTCGCACTGTTTTTCGACATTGCACTATTAGGTTGTGTTGGTAGTTTCTGAGTATTTGTCTTGTTTAACAATGACAGTGAGATACTTGTTGCACTAACTAGCATTGACTGCTTTGGTCTCTTTTTTGTAAGACACTTTATGTATATATACTTATATTTAATTCGCCCCCTCTATTGATGCACCTTCTCTTTATTGGTACTGTACTGCTCTTGTTTTTTACTCTTATCTATCTTTTCCTACTTCTCTGTAACTTTGTAAATAACTGTATACTGCTGTGCTACAACTGGACAACTGAATTTCCCCCTTGGGATAATAAAGGTATCTATCTATCTATCTATCTATCTAGTTGCGCTGTTTTCCCCCCGCAAGGTACCAAAAAGTTTTTTTTTCCACTGGACCCCATTCATTTTCCTCTTTGATTTTCTAACCTTAATAAACATCGTCATAAATACTTTATGGTTACTGTCGCTAGTGAAAAACTGCCTTTCAATTACCATGATATGCGTTTTGTGCAATATGGTCCCATTTATGTTAAAATTGATGATAAAGTTGCGGGGGGTGTGACCAACTAAACTGATACTAGCTTGCTGTGTTCTTCTTCGTGTGCTGTATTTCTGGAGGCTCCGACCACATTCTCCCATGTATCCCTGCGGTTCCACGTGACCGTTGGCAGCCAATAGCATTCCTTATGATTCTTGGGGTACCATTCAAACAATGATGGTGACACCCATACAAGGGACAAAAAAGTGTCATTTTTGCCGCATAGAAAGCAATGGCTTCGCACCGTCCATATTCTTTTACAGTCTATGTTTTTGTGGGGGTATCAACCCTAGGAGACACGGGGAGAACATGCAAACTCCACACAGAAAGGCCCTATCGCCGACCCCACCTAGCGTGTGGGCGCTAAAGACGTGCAGGAGGGAACACGCCCCCAGCGCCCACAGCATCCCCCGGCGGGAATCGAACCCAGGACCTTCTAGCTGTGAGGCGAAGCGCTAACCACTGCACCACCGTGCCTCTGTTTTGATATAATTCTTAGGTATCCGAAGGCATGTTAAATAAATACATAACGCCAAAGATTCCGACCATGTCGATATGAATAAATAACGTGCCGTGACAATAGCGCCTCCTCATTCGATTGCATCGCGTGGCCCCGTAACCAATTTTAAATTGTGTATACAGTATGTCATTGGTTTCCCCCGCTTTGCTGCACTCGGGTAAATTGCCACAGATTAGCATAAGCACACGTTGTCTCATCGGCTGACTGAGAGTCGTATATCCTCCATGACGGTGCGTACAGTATGTACAGTACATCTCTGGTGAGAGACAGACAGGGCTCAAGGTAAAGACGACGACAACAAATCAACATGGATGAGGACCGACGCGGCATCGCAGACATGACAGGAGCTTACGTGACCCACTTAACCTTCCCAGCGAGCCGCGCCGACCGGCGCAATCTGTGCATCGGCCTTCCTGCCACGGCGGAACCCAGCGAGCGCCGCGGCGCACACAACCGCCGTCCCCCGGCAAACCGCTCAGAACTAATATCATTTTGTTCCGGGCAATCTAATAAAAACACAAGGGTCGTTTCTCTCTCTCTCTCTCTCTCTCTCTCTCTCTCTCTCTCTCTCTCTCTTGGT
>NC_137823.1:63731742-63817551 GCF_963921795.1 Nannobrachium achirus
TAGGCTACTAGCAGAGAGGGATGTGTACTAAAGAGGTGTGTACACTAGGCTACTAGCAGCAGTGTGAGAGAGGGATGTGTACTAAAGAGGTGTGTACACTAGGCTACTAGCAGAGAGGGATGTGTACTAAAGAGGTGTGTACACTAGGCTACTAGCAACAGTGTGTGTTAGAGGGATGTGTACTAAAGAGGTGTGTACACTAGGCTACTAGCAACAGTGTGTGTTAGAGGGATGTGTACTAAAGAGGTGTGTACACTAGGCTACTAGCAGCAGTGTGTGTTAGAGGGATGTGTACTAAAGAGGTGTGTACACTAGGCTACTAGCAGCAGTGTGTTAGAGGGATGTGTACTAAAGAGGTGTGTACACTAGGCTACTAGCAGCAGTGTGTGTTAGAGGGATGTGTACTAAAGAGGTGTGTACACTAGGCTACTAGCAACAGTGTGTGTTAGAGGGATGTGTACTAAAGAGGTGTGTACACTAGGCTACTAGCAGCAGTGTGTTAGAGGGATGTGTACTAAAGAGGTGTGTACACTAGGCTACTAGCAGCAGTGTGTGAGACGGATGTGTACTAAAGAGGTGTGTACACTAGGCTACTAGCAGCAGTGTGAGACGGATGTGTACTAAAGAGGTGTGTACACTAGGCTACTAGCTGCAGTGTGTGAGAGGGATGTGTACTAAAGAGGTGTGTACACTAGGCTACTAGCAGCAGTGTGAGAGAGGGATGTGTACTAAAGAGGTGTGTACACTAGGCTACTAGCAGAGAGGGATGTGTACTAAAGAGGTGTGTACACTAGGCTACTAGCAACAGCAGTGTGTTAGAGGGATGTGTACTAAAGAGGTGTGTACACTAGGCTACTAGCAACAGTGTGTGTTAGAGGGATGTGTACTAAAGAGGTGTGTACACTAGGCTACTAGCAGCAGTGTGTGTTAGAGGGATGTGTACTAAAGAGGTGTGTACACTAGGCTACTAGCAGCAGTGTGTGTTAGAGGGATGTGTACTAAAGAGGTGTGTACACTAGGCTACTAGCAGCAGTGTGTGTTAGAGGGATGTGTACTAAAGAGGTGTGTACACTAGGCTACTAGCAACAGTGTGTGTTAGAGGGATGTGTACTAAAGAGGTGTGTACACTAGGCTACTAGCAGCAGTGTGTTAGAGGGATGTGTACTAAAGAGGTGTGTACACTAGGCTACTAGCAGCAGTGTGTGAGAGGGATGTGTACTAAAGAGGTGTGTACACTAGGCTACTAGCAGCAGTGTGAGAGGGATGTGTACTAAAGAGGTGTGTACACTAGGCTACTAGCTGCAGTGTGTGAGAGGGATGTGTACTAAAGAGGTGTGTACACTAGGCTACTAGCAGCAGTGTGAGAGAGGGATGTGTACTAAAGAGGTGTGTACACTAGGCTACTAGCAGAGAGGGATGTGTACTAAAGAGGTGTGTACACTAGGCTACTAGCAGCAGTGTGTTAGAGGGATGTGTACTAAAGAGGTGTGTACACTAGGCTACTAGCAGCAGTGTGTGTTAGAGGGATGTGTACTAAAGAGGTGTGTACACTAGGCTACTAGCAGCAGTGTGTGTTAGAGGGATGTGTACTAAAGAGGTGTGTACACTAGGCTACTAACAGCAGTGTGTGTTAGAGGGATGTGTACTAAAGAGGTGTGTACACTAGGCTACTAGCAGCAGTGTGTTAGAGGGATGTGTACTAAAGAGGTGTGTACACTAGGCTACTAGCAGCAGTGTGTTAGAGGGATGTGTACTAAAGAGGTGTGTACACTAGGCTACTAGCAGCAGTGTGTGTTAGAGGGATGTGTACTAAAGAGGTGTGTACACTAGGCTACTAGCAGCAGTGTGTGTTAGAGGGATGTGTACTAAAGAGGTGTGTACACTAGGCTACTAGCAGCAGTGTGAGAGAGGGATGTGTACTAAAGAGGTGTGTACACTAGGCTACTAGCAGCAGTGTGTTAGAGGGATGTGTACTAAAGAGGTGTGTACACTAGGCTACTAGCAGCAGTGTGTGTTAGAGGGATGTGTACTAAAGAGGTGTGTACACTAGGCTACTAGCAGCAGTGTGTGTTAGAGGGATGTGTACTAAAGAGGTGTGTACACTAGGCTACTGGCAGCAGTGTGAGAGAGGGATGTGTACTAAAGAGGTGTGTACACTAGGCTACTGGCAGCAGTGTGAGAGAGGGATGTGTACTAAAGAGGTGTGTACACTAGGCTACTAGCAGAGAGGGATGTGTACTAAAGAGGTGTGTACACTAGGCTACTAGCAGCAGTGTGAGAGAGGGATGTGTACTAAAGAGGTGTGTACACTAGGCTACTAGCAGAGAGGGATGTGTACTAAAGAGGTGTGTACACTAGGCTACTAGCAACAGTGTGTGTTAGAGGGATGTGTACTAAAGAGGTGTGTACACTAGGCTACTAGCAACAGTGTGTGTTAGAGGGATGTGTACTAAAGAGGTGTGTACACTAGGCTACTAGCAGCAGTGTGTGTTAGAGGGATGTGTACTAAAGAGGTGTGTACACTAGGCTACTAGCAGCAGTGTGTTAGAGGGATGTGTACTAAAGAGGTGTGTACACTAGGCTACTAGCAGCAGTGTGTGTTAGAGGGATGTGTACTAAAGAGGTGTGTACACTAGGCTACTAGCAACAGTGTGTGTTAGAGGGATGTGTACTAAAGAGGTGTGTACACTAGGCTACTAGCAGCAGTGTGTTAGAGGGATGTGTACTAAAGAGGTGTGTACACTAGGCTACTAGCAGCAGTGTGTGAGACGGATGTGTACTAAAGAGGTGTGTACACTAGGCTACTAGCAGCAGTGTGAGACGGATGTGTACTAAAGAGGTGTGTACACTAGGCTACTAGCTGCAGTGTGTGAGAGGGATGTGTACTAAAGAGGTGTGTACACTAGGCTACTAGCAGCAGTGTGAGAGAGGGATGTGTACTAAAGAGGTGTGTACACTAGGCTACTAGCAGAGAGGGATGTGTACTAAAGAGGTGTGTACACTAGGCTACTAGCAACAGCAGTGTGTTAGAGGGATGTGTACTAAAGAGGTGTGTACACTAGGCTACTAGCAACAGTGTGTGTTAGAGGGATGTGTACTAAAGAGGTGTGTACACTAGGCTACTAGCAGCAGTGTGTGTTAGAGGGATGTGTACTAAAGAGGTGTGTACACTAGGCTACTAGCAGCAGTGTGTGTTAGAGGGATGTGTACTAAAGAGGTGTGTACACTAGGCTACTAGCAGCAGTGTGTGTTAGAGGGATGTGTACTAAAGAGGTGTGTACACTAGGCTACTAGCAACAGTGTGTGTTAGAGGGATGTGTACTAAAGAGGTGTGTACACTAGGCTACTAGCAGCAGTGTGTTAGAGGGATGTGTACTAAAGAGGTGTGTACACTAGGCTACTAGCAGCAGTGTGTGAGAGGGATGTGTACTAAAGAGGTGTGTACACTAGGCTACTAGCAGCAGTGTGAGAGGGATGTGTACTAAAGAGGTGTGTACACTAGGCTACTAGCTGCAGTGTGTGAGAGGGATGTGTACTAAAGAGGTGTGTACACTAGGCTACTAGCAGCAGTGTGAGAGAGGGATGTGTACTAAAGAGGTGTGTACACTAGGCTACTAGCAGAGAGGGATGTGTACTAAAGAGGTGTGTACACTAGGCTACTAGCAGCAGTGTGTTAGAGGGATGTGTACTAAAGAGGTGTGTACACTAGGCTACTAGCAGCAGTGTGTGTTAGAGGGATGTGTACTAAAGAGGTGTGTACACTAGGCTACTAGCAGCAGTGTGTGTTAGAGGGATGTGTACTAAAGAGGTGTGTACACTAGGCTACTAGCAGCAGTGTGTGTTAGAGGGATGTGTACTAAAGAGGTGTGTACACTAGGCTACTAGCAGCAGTGTGTTAGAGGGATGTGTACTAAAGAGGTGTGTACACTAGGCTACTAGCAGCAGTGTGTTAGAGGGATGTGTACTAAAGAGGTGTGTACACTAGGCTACTAGCAGCAGTGTGTGTTAGAGGGATGTGTACTAAAGAGGTGTGTACACTAGGCTACTAGCAGCAGTGTGTGTTAGAGGGATGTGTACTAAAGAGGTGTGTACACTAGGCTACTAGCAGCAGTGTGAGAGAGGGATGTGTACTAAAGAGGTGTGTACACTAGGCTACTAGCAGCAGTGTGTTAGAGGGATGTGTACTAAAGAGGTGTGTACACTAGGCTACTAGCAGCAGTGTGTTAGAGGGATGTGTACTAAAGAGGTGTGTACACTAGGCTACTAGCAGCAGTGTGTTAGAGGGATGTGTACTAAAGAGGTGTGTACACTAGGCTACTAGCAGCAGTGTGTGTTAGAGGGATGTGTACTAAAGAGGTGTGTACACTAGGCTACTAGCAGAGAGGGATGTGTACTAAAGAGGTGTGTACACTAGGCTACTAGCAGCAGTGTGAGAGAGGGATGTGTACTAAAGAGGTGTGTACACTAGGCTACTAGCAGCAGTGTGAGAGAGGGATGTGTACTAAAGAGGTGTGTACACTAGGCTACTAGCAGAGAGGGATGTGTACTAAAGAGGTGTGTACACTAGGCTACTAGCTGCAGCAATTCACCTTTTTTTTTCTTTTCTGTTCTTTCTCAAATTGAGTGGCACATTGAGTGGCAAAGTGAGTTTAACGTTGTTTGATGCATTCAGATAGGACTTTTCTGTTTGGATGTCTGGGCTGTCAAGACCAGTAGGCCAGTAGTTTTTTTGCCACTCAGTAGGCGTTCCTGCATAACTTCCTGGTATGATGATGATGATGATGATGACACGTGCATAGCCTCTATTGACAGCACAATCATCAGTGTATTTTGAATTCATGTCAATTTGTGTTTTCAGATATTTAACCACTTGAACCGTCAATACTTAATAAACTTGACCTTTCACTCTGTACTTAGTCTGCTCTTTTCCCCTCTACACCAAACCCCTTTGCCGAAAATAGCCGATCTACAACGTTGTGAGCTTGTAGATCTGCTTTTTTGTGGCTAAAGTTCTCAGAATATGGACACTAGGGTTCAAGTTGTTAATATAAAAAGGATTGGGAGATTTGGAGGACCCCCTGTAGTAACTTTGAGGACCCCCTGGGGGTCCCGGACCCCCTGTTGAAGACCCCTGGTACTACAGCATCACACAGGAGCATCAAAAGTAGCATCCTAAAAAATAACGGTTTTGGACATCCGCCAGAGAGGGCGGTTTTAAGTGAAGTTCTGTCTCACATTGAAAGAGCTACTGTATACTGTAATGTACACTTGTACAGTATGTCTTTATATGTCACAGATATGTTTTTATGGGACAATGTACTGTAGGTGTTTTTTTGCTGGCTCATCATCGTCGTATTGTGTCAAATGTTCTTACATCTCTTTCCACTCTCTGGTCTGTTTGATGTGCGTTCTTCTCATCATAAAAAATAAATACATGTACTGTATATACATACTGTATATCCAGGCTTTGTTCTTTATATAGACCAAATTAATAAATCCAGGCATTTATGCTGCATGTTGCAATTACTAGCAGATGGAACACAGTGGCAACCATGCTCATCCGAGAGTATGCACCTGCAGCCTACCGTACACGCACGCACGCACGCACGCACGCACGCACGCACGCACGCACACAATATATGGTCTGTGTCGGGTGGAAACCTCCTGACTTTTCAGGATTAAATTTAAAACTGGCACAAGTAGCAGATCTTTGATTTGCACCACGCTTAGGGTAGCACACACTGGACTGGACGCGGGCGGCTGCGCAGCTACGCGTTGCGGTATCGACGCACGTGAAGTGCCTGCGCGGTAACCCCAACTGGATGCCGCGCTGCCGTGAGGTGCATCCATCTCCCCCGGTGGGGACAACCGCTTCACCGCGCGGCAACGCTGGAAAAATAGAACAGCGGTGTATCGGCGCGGCAGGCGAGGCGGCAGACCCGCACCTGACACCGCCGGTGTGGGTTAGTTCATTGAACATAATGGGACCGTATGTTTTGACGCGCCGCCTCCGCGTTCGATGTGTGTTTCCCTTTAGAGCTTCCGGATCTGATACTGTTTATCTAGTGATTTTTTAAGATTTGTTTTGGGGCTTTCATGCCTTTATTCAGACAGCCCAGGTTTGATAGATAGATAGATAGATAGATAGATAGATAGATAGATAGATAGATAGATAGATACCTTTATTATCCCAAGGGGGAAATTCAGTTGTAGCACAGCAGTATACAGTTATTTACAAAGTTACAGAGAAGTAAGAAAAAAAGAAAGATAAGAGGAAAAAAAACAAGAGCAGTACAGTACCAATAAAGAGAAGGTGCATCAATAGAGGGGGTGAATAATATATAAGTATATTTACATAAAGTGTCTTACAAAAGAGACCATAGCAGTCAATGCTAGTTAGTGCAACAAGTATCTCACTGACATTGTTAAATAAAGCAAAATACTCAGAAACTACCAACACAACCTAATAGTGCAATGTCAAAAATCAGTGCGAAAAAAACAAAAAACAAAAACAGCTCAGAGAAGAAGAAACTGGGGAGCGTGTCACCGCAAGACGCACATGAGCACTCTCCCTGGAAGGTCGTTAGATGTCAAAGTCAATACAGCAATAGTTCCTTAGAGGTCAAAGTCAATACAGCAATAGTTCCTTAGAGGTCAAAGTCAATACAGCAATAGTTCCGTCAGTCTAAGTTAGGAAGGAAGGAAGTTAGTTTGACCACCAGGTGAAGGCTGCTTCAATGCTCTACCGTGGTTCTGGAGGCTTGACTTGAACACAAACCACACATGTAGACCTGCTACAATGTGTGTTCTAGTCAACATACACATGTAGACCTGCTACAATGTGTGTTCTAGTCAACATACACATGTAGACCTGCTACAATGTGTGTTCTAGTCAACATACACATGTAGACCTGCTACAATGTGTGTTCTAGTCAACATACACATGTAGACCTGCTACAATGTGTGTTCTAGTCAACATACCGCTTTGTACCAGTTAGCATTAGAGATGGAGCTTGTTAATTTTTATTGATAATGAGCACATCATTGATCCTGCTTATTGAGTCGGGCTTTTATCCAGCCCACTGTTGAGCCTTTTGTGGAAAAATACGAGACAACAAATTCAGAACATAACTGGTATCTTCTTTTTTTATTGGCCAGTTGTTGCGACAGTTGTTTAAACATGACATCATGGGCCGCTATGCTCGATAACAAGCTCGATACATGTGTTATCGGGTTATCAAGCTACCCTTGTTTAGGGCTCCATCCCTAGTTAGCATACTGTTTTGTACGAGTTAACGTAATGTTAAAGGACAACTTTGTTTTTTTACAACAAGGGTTCATATTTTAGATTGTAATTAGAGAACAGAAAATATGAGTGTTAAAATGTTTTCATTTACTGCTTTCTATTGTTTTAAAGATTCTAGTATTTTGATTTCAGTGGGTGGGGGCATGCGTACAAGTGGCTAAATATGTCTTTTTAGACACAATAAGCCGGCAATTGTTTTGTTACTATTTACACCAGCCACATCTGCCCATAAGTCACATCTGCCCATGAAAGATTGTGGTGCATCTTGAATGGGCTTATTGTGTCTAAAAAGACATAAAAGACATATTTAGACACAAATCTGAATCTTTTAAATGACTAATTCGATAGAAAGCAGTAAATGAGAACATTTTAACACTCATCTTTTCTTTTCTCTAATGAAGGTCTAAAATGTGAACCCTTGTAAAAATTCGCACCCGTGCGAAGTGAGTGGTGCAAACTAATTCCTGCGCGAATCAGTGTTGATAGGCATGCATGGCAATATTGTTTTTGTTGTGTATGATGTCAGTCTAGAGGTCTGCTCAGACTATATAAGTCTTTATCGTCATTTCTCATCAGTTAGTTGACCAAGCTATGGATTGTAACTTGTAAGAGTGTCATAGTGTAATGATAAGTGACCTTATTTACCTCCAGAGAGGCCTCCAGAGAGGCGAGAAGAGGCCAGAAGATGAATATTTTAGTTTTTCAAAGTCTGTTCATTTGTATTTTAAACTTGTATTAGCTGCCTATCATTTATAACCTGTAAGATCTTCCACAGTCTGTCTAAAAGTGTGGTTATTTTATCGCTTATAAGTGATATTCATCTAATACAATTTTGAAATTCAAGGTTAGCACCGCTCAATAATTTTTTATGACGCGGCCTAAACGCGTTATGACGTATTTTACGCGGCCTAAACGCGTTATGACGTATTTTACGCGGCCTAAACACGTTCTAAATCAGGGTTAACCAATCGGGTGCCTCTGTGACTATGACATCATGGACAGATCAACAGAATCGAAGTGTGTCATTGGTCTAGCGAACTCATGTCATCATCATTTGTGACAGCATAGTTTTGGTAAAAAAGCGGTCTATAGGAGCGGTTAGCACCGCTCAAAAAACAAAGTTGTCCTTTAACTATGTTATGTTAATGTAATATGTATGTCTGCCTCCAGGACATACTGTAGTAAAGTGGATTCAAGGGTATTTTAGTTCCAATCAATTTAAGGATTTCTTCTTGTGGATGTAATGTTAACGTAATACGGTAACTACGTGTGATGATGGCCCCATATTCTAATCTTGTCCCTCTCTTTTCTCTTCCATGTTGCCGTGTCGCTGTCATCCTCCTCCATCACTACAGGTAAGATCTTTATGTTCTGTTTGTTGAAAACTCTTGATTCTGTCTCCCAATGACGCAGAATGAGGAGGAGCTTGGTTTTCTTGAAATATATCCCTGCAAGCCAAATGACGTCATGATGACGTCATGATAACGTCCTCCGGTGACTCCGGTGACGTTCAGAACACCAATTATCTGCACCTGTGTTGTTGGCAAAAAAGCTGGGAACTACTTTCTTTCAGACCTTGTAGTGAATTATTAGTGAAATAGAACAGATTTAATTGGCACATGTCTATGAGTTGTCATGTTGCCATATTGTAACCGTTAGGGGCATGTGGTTACCTGTATTTTACACCGGCTGAGAGGCATGTGGTTACCTATATTTTATAACGGCTGAGAGGCATGTGGTTACCTATATTTTATAACGGCTGAGAGGCATGTGGTTACCTGTATTTTATAACAGCTGAGAGGCATGTGGTTACCTGTATTTTATAACAGCTGAGAGGCATGTGGAGGCATGTGGTTACCTGGTATTTTATAACAGCTGAGAGGCATGTGGTTACCTGGTATTTTATAACGGCTGAGAGGCATGTGGTTACCTGTATTTTATAACGGCTGAGAGGCATGTGGTTACCTGGTATTTTATAACGGCTGAGAGGCATGTGGTTACCTGGTATTTTATAACAGCTGAGAGGCATGTGGTTACCTGGTATTTTATAACAGCTGAGAGGCATGTGGTTACCTGTATTTTATAACGGCTGAGAGGCATGTGGTTACCTGGTATTTTATAACGGCTGAGAGGCATGTGGTTACCTGGTATTTTATAACAGCTGAGATGCATGTGGTTACCTGGTATTTTATAACGGCTGAGAGGCATGTGGTTACCTGGTATTTTATAACGGCTGAGAGGCATGTGGTTACCTGGTATTTTATAACAGCTGAGAGGCATGTGGTTACCTGTATTTTATAACAGTTGAGAGGCATGTGGTTACCTGGTATTTTATAACGGCTGAGAGGCATGTGGTTACCTGGTATTTTATAACGGCTGAGAGGCATGTGGTTACCTGGTATTTTATAACGGCTGAGAGGCATGTGGTTACCTGTATTTTATAACAGCTGAGAGGCATGTGGTTACCTGTATTTTATAATGGCTGAGAGGCATGTGGTTACCTGTATTTTATAACAGTTGAGAGGCATGTGGTTACCTGGTATTTTATAACGGCTGAGAGGCATGTGGTTACCTGTATTTTATAACAGCTGAGAGGCATGTGGTTACCTGTATTTTATAACAGCTGAGAGGCATGTGGTTACCTGTATTTTATAACACTGAGAGGCATGTGGTTACCTGGTATTTTATAACGGCTGAGAGGCATGTGGTTACCTGTATTTTATAACAGCTGAGAGGCATGTGGTTACCTGTATTTTATAACAGCTGAGAGGCATGTGGTTACCTGTATTTTATAACGGCTGAGAGGCATGTGGTTACCTGTATTTTATAACGGCTGAGAGGCATGTGGTTACCTGTATTTTATAACGGCTGAGAGGCATGTGGTTACCTGTATTTTATAACGGCTGAGAGGCATGTGGTTACCTGGTATTTTATAACAGCTGAGAGGCATGTGGTTACCTGGTGTTTTATAACAGCTGAGAGGCATGTGGTTACCTGTATTTTATAACGGCTGAGAGGCATGTGGTTACCTGGTATTTTATAACAGCTGAGAGGCATGTGGTTACCTGGTATTTTATAACAGCTGAGAGGCATGTGGTTACCTGGTATTTTATAACGGCTGAGAGGCATGTGGTTACCTGTATTTTATAACGGCTGAGAGGCATGTGGTTACCTGTATTTTATAACAGCTGAGAGGCATGTGGTTACCTGTATTTTATAACAGCTGAGAGGCATGTTGTTACCTGGTATTTTATAACGGCTGAGAGGCATGTGGTTACCTGTATTTTATAACAGCTGAGAGGCATGTGGTTACCTGTATTTTATAACAGCTGAGAGGCATGTGGTTACCTGTATTTTATAACAGCGCGTCAAGGTAACCACATGGTGGCTTATTGCTTCATTATGGACACATGTAGCAAACATCAACACTCACATAGCAGGTGTCTTGGGTCATTCTTGGGTCATTCTTGGGTCATTCAGTTTGACAGGGTCAAATACGACCTATATGAGCGTCTATAAGTAGGCTTGTGTTGTGACAGTTCTTTCTGCCAGAGTCCTTGTTGGGTTTGTTGTGACAAGAGTCAACAAACCATTACAGCAGCTTAATGTACTGATGTGAAAACATAAATAAAGGGAAGTTCATTATTTGTGTTAACAGGAAACCGCTACCTTTACCAAATAAATGACCCTACATTTACAGGTTTTATGTGTTTGGAGCACATTGAACATATACTTGATAGTTTCATTGCATCGGTGTTGTGTACGTTTTTTGTTGTTTATTTCAGACATTGAATCACTAACCCTAACCCTAACTCTCAATAGTTAGTGATACTTGACTTTCATCTCTGCACATGGAATTTTCCTTTGAATATAATCCTGTTGCTCTGCTGTAAAGGATCCTTGTTTACCTGATGCAGGTATAGTAGTGTATAGTATTATATATATATATATATATATAATATATATAGTATAGTATAGTAGTGTTGGTGCAGAATGTGACAGGTTCATGCAGTCTGAGGTATAAGGAAGACTGACAGGAAATGCAAACACACATCAAGGGTCGTCGGGATCACAGCGCGAGGCGTTGTGAGCTTGTAGATCTGCTATTTTTGGCTAAAGTTCTCAGAATATGGACGCTAGGGTTCAAGTGGTTAATATGAAAAAAAGGAGAAAACGATCTACCACTCAAAGATTTGGAGGACCCCCTGTAGTAAATCTGGGGACCCCCTAGGGACCCCCTGTAGTAAATCTGGGGACCCCCTAGGGACCCCCTGTAGTAAATCTGGGGACCCCCTAGGGACCCCCTGTTGAAGACCCCTGGTATAGGAGATAAAGAGGTTTCCAGTCCCAGTTCGGAGTTAAATTTAGTAGAGCGGAGATCCTTTTTTCTATCTCTCAGACTGGACGTTGATGAAGTCGCTCTGTGCACTCAGGGACGATGGCCACGCCAAAGACACTCATCTCCCTTGGAACTCTGGGAAATGAAGTCTGTCCAAGAAAGATGCAACTCTGGGCACACACACGCACGCACGCACGCACGTACGCACGCACGCACGCACGCACGCACGCACGCACACACACACACACACACACACACACACACACCGCAAGAGTTGAAGATTTAGGCCAACATGGAGAAAACTGTGATCGTACAGTCAGTCATGGCACAGTTTATTGTGCGTGAAATTAACACGAAAAGGAACGTCGCACACTTAGCCTCAAAACACACACGCATACACACACGTACGCGCACGTGCGTGTAGCACGCACGCGGCCACGGTCTCACCGTGTTCCATAAACAACGCCACGCATCATCCTTGTGTAAACAGGCCCCCGTCGTTAAATTTATGGTTGTGTGTGTGTCCACGCGTTTAGGCCCGCGTCAGCAGCAGCTGTCAGGGGTGTCACAAAGGGGGGGGGGGGGAGTGGGACTGAGTTACTAGGACCCAAGGTGGAGGGGCCTTCATTATTTTAGCTATTGAAAAATAGCAGATAATATCTGCTATTTTTCAATGCTGTGAGTTTATATATTATATAAGCTCACAGCGCGGCACCGAGTGCTGCGCTGCAAGCTTGTAGATCTGCTATTTTCGAAAAGTTGTGAAAATGTGTGCAAATCTTTAAATATATGTATTTTTAAGCAAACCTTTTAACTCAAATCTTGCTTCTGGGGGGTCCCTGGAACTAAATATTTTGAGATGGGGGTCTGTGGCCAAATACATATAATTTTAGGGGTCATTCACAACAAACCACTGACATAGAAACATAGGTTTTTCAAAAAACCTTCAAAGACACATTTTCAGCTTGTTGATCTGCTATTTTTCAATAGTTAAAGCACAAAATAACGGAGTGAATCCTTGTACCCAGGGCCCAGAGTTTGGTGCGACGCCCCTTGCAGCAGCATCGCTGCGTAGTCGCAGCGACAGTTCGGAGGTGTTCTGGTTGAAATATGGCGACGGCGTTCATCTCTGTCAGGGACAGGGTCTTCCCACCGCCCCGGAGATGGACGTCTAGGTCTTCATGGATCCGCTTGCTGAATTAGTCACAGTTATCCGTGCCGAGCTGAGCCCGTATATCATTCAGCGTGGCCACGAGGATGTACTGCTGTCTGCGGTGGAACTGTAACTTAGGAGAGACTAGTCAGGGTGGGAGTACACTAGCCTGGCGGGGCCCGACATCATACTGTGCTCACTCACTCATTCCTTCCACAGTATAACGTCTGGCCTTCCCGGCATAGGCAGCGAGTATCCTGATTATTTTCTGATCGGGGCCAATCAGTGACTGCTGTCCACACAACAAACACAGTCTTCCTGACAACAAGTGAAAAGCTTTCCCTGATTGGTCCATGTGTAGACGGTGATGTAGATGCATGCTGCAGCATTTTCAAGACAACAATGGCTGCCCTTTTGATGCAACAAGTGTAACAGTTAACGCTCTAACAATAAAACAAGCAATACTTATTGCTTGTTTTATCGTTATTTCAGAGTTGGAATCAATTACAACAATTAAAAAGGAACATGGCCGAAAAGACGTGTTTGTTTGCCGTTCTTGTCTGAGAGACGTTTTGCTACGCTGATTGGTTAGAGGAGTCTGTCTGTCAAGGCAAGTACTCCCGCCCACTTTTCAAGCTGCCAATAGGCTGAAGGCCAGACGTTATACTGGGGAAGGAATGAGTGAGTGAACGCAGTATGACGTCAGGCCCCGCCAGGCTAGGAGTACACGGCAAGCAGCCTTTACCCTGCTTACTGCTGTCTGCGGTGGAGCTGTAACTGAAATGTTGAAGACCCCTGACTTAAACTCTCAATAGTTATTGATACTTGACTTTTGTCTCTGTACTCGGTTTGCTCCTTTTCCCCTCTATACACAAATACGCCAAACCTCTTTGCAGTTGATATTAGGGATGGGATCTTTTATTGTGATAAAAAACACTCACGATAATCGTATTGTGGAGATTTAATGTATCGTGATATGGTCCTCCGTCATGCACTGGGAACGCGTTGTGAGCTTGGAGGTCAGCTATTTTCGATACTTGATGCCACACTGAACTAAGCATAATCAATTGAATACTGGAGATGTGGCGTAACGGCATGGATTTCTACACAGAGAGGACAATTCTTTCAACATAAGATGCTGCATTCAAGTTCAGGAGAGTTTGGACAAGGCAATTCTCTTGAATGCTGCCTTCAGGTATGGCATGGAAAGAGGGGGCATTTGTATTTCTTTCACCATAGTAAAAACTGCATTCATGGTCTGGAGAGGGCACTTTTTACAGACGGATAAAAGGGCAGGGGCTTAAGCCCCCTTTGATGTCTATGTGCGCACGTGCCTGCACCCCCCCCCCCCCCCCACACACACACACACACGCACACCAAATGTCATTGTTGAAAATAGCAGATGTACAAGCTCACAGCTCACAGCATGACGCAGTGCGATGCATGGGGTTGTGTTGTAAGCTTAGGGTTCATGTGGTTTATGGAGGAAAATCAATGAGTGCAGCGAGAGGAGAGAAACTGCACCGCATGGGCGCACGCACGCACGCACACACGCACGCACGCACACACGCACGCACGCACGCACGCACGCACGCACGCACGCACGCACGCACGCACGCACGCACACACGCACACACACACACACACACACACACACACACACACACACACAGTCTCCCTGTTATCCCAGCTTGAAGCTGATAAGAGCTCACAGCGGCAGCCGTTACACCAGAGCCATCTTGTCCCTAGTGTGTGTGTGTGTGTGTGTGTGTGTGTGTGTGTGTGTGTGTGTGTGTGTGTGTGTGTGTGTGTGTGTGCACGCTTCTCTGTTCTCCTTATGTCTCATGTGTTCTCCGCAGTGGTGGATTAATTTTCATAGGATATATATAATGATTACTTTAGTTCTTTAAGTACATTTTGATACCAATACTTTTGTACTTTTACTTGTAACAGAGTATTTCTACATTTTTGTGCAGTATTGATACTTTTACTCAAGTACCACATTTGAGTACTTACAGTATTTCCCACTACAGATTAGGGCTGTCACGATTATGACATTTTACATGGCGATTAATTATCACTCAAATAATTGCGATTAACGATTTAATTGTGTTTTTTGTCGTTGACAATAACATTTCTGTTTGGCTTGTAGGCTTTGAAGTTGCACATGGCAATAACTTAAATATACAAAGACATATTTGACAACTTTATACTTAAAAAAGAACATCAATGCGTTGTGAGCTTGTAGATCTGCAATTTCCACTACTTTTTGAAAGTGTTTGTAACTATACTAACATTTCTCAACATGGAAACGATTATGACGATTATGCAAAATAATTGCGATTGCCTCAAATAATTGCGATTAGACGATCATATAATAATTGTAGCACAGATGAAGGCTAGCAGTAACACAGTTTATTCACAGCTCTGTTGTGGATGAGCAGAGCAACGCCTCATTCCTTTCATTACTTCAGAAGCATCCATGAAAGGAACTCCATATTCCCCAGAGGGTATTAAAGGTGGGGGGGCGGCTCAGATGATACGTCGGATTATTGTGATCACAAATCAAAGGATTTTGTACGTTTGGCACCCGATTTAATTAAATGACATCTCCCGCCCTTGTTCGTCTGAGTCAGGTGATCTACACGATGCGTTCGCCCCCAAAACAAGGTGAATTACTTTAAAGATAAGCATCTTTGTTCAGAGGGATGTGATCATCTACGCGTCCCAAGAGGCCTTCAAGTAATAATAACACACGGAAAGGTTTAGAATCTCCTGGCACATTGAGCAACGATATTTAGTTGTTATCTAATTCTGTCCATCTCTATTATCACACATCCCTTTTGTGCCATCTTGAAGCTGTGTGAATGTCAGCCTCTGTGGTGTGTGTGTGTGGGGGGGGGGGGGGGGGGGGTATTCTATTCATATGCAAATATCGTGGCCAATGGTATTGTGATACTAAACAATAAGATCCGATGGTGATGTTTAGGTGGATAAAAAAGGGAAAAAATAATTTTGGGTGTGGGCCTTGCAGGGTTAAACGTAATCTTGTTTTCAATATGTCCCAATAGAAACCGATATTTTCCTCAGTTGACTTCAGCCCGTTTTATAGAAGCAGCAAAAGAACAATTGAATCCCAGAATTCAAAGCAGCCAGAGCCTATACAGCTTTATCTCATTATTTATTTAATATGAACATCTGGCATCGTAACATTTTATATTATTGTCTCATTGATTCAAACTTGAAAGCCACAAAATAGCAGATCTACAAGATCAGGCTGCGTTTCGAGCTTGTGGATCTGCTGCTTTGGATGCTTCCATGGGGCTTTTAAGCCGTGACATCATTTTGTAGTCAGACCTCCAAACAGATGTATTATCAATATCTGTCCCTCGCTATTTCAACAGATCCGAGACAAAAATAACGACTAAAGTATAATTCTACCACTTTCCTTTCAACAACAAAGAGAAGAAAAATGAGTAAATAGTAAAAATAGTAAAAAGATTCGCTTTTTTTGGGGGGCAAAAGTTCTCCTCTGCCTACAAAATGATGTCAGACTTAACAGCCCCATAGAAAATGTCGGATGTTCTTATATCAAAGAAAATATTAAGGAAAATGCCCACCTTTAATTCTCAAGACTAGAGTACTGTAGGCCCATAACGGAGTTTAGAAATCTGGAGAATAGCCTTCATCCTGTGTGTGTGCGTGCATGCGTCCGTCCGTCCGTCCGTCCGTCCGTCCGTCCGTCCTCTGGAGGTTGTTAAGTTCCACATCAGAACACATTATCTCCACTCCCATCCTCACTCCAAACAAACAGTCAGGGAACTCATACTGTATACAGTAGATTTCCCCCCCCCCCCCTCCCCCCCCAAAAGCTGTCAGAAGCAAAGATATGCAGGATGAACGATCATCGTTGCTCCCTGCCCTTTTATCCGTCTGTAAAAAGTGTCCTCTCCAGACCATGAATGCAGTTTTTACTAAGAAATGCAAATGTCCCCTCTTTCCATGCCATACCTGAAGGCAGCATTCAAGAGAATTGCCTCCAAACTCTCCTGAACTTGAATGCAGCATCTTATGTTGAAAGAATTGCCCTCTCTGTGTAGAAATCCTTGCCGTTACGCCACATCTCCAGTATTCACTTGATTATGCTTATGACCTCCACGCGTTGTGAGCTTGGAGGTTGAATATGAATATTTTATTAGTCACAATGAACAACATTACAGTACAGTAGACTCACAGCTCAGGTACAGTCAGAACATCCTGCTCACCAGGAACATCCTAATAAGGCCTTTTACAGTCAGAAGTCCTTGGCATTCACATTTCAACATAGCAACAACAATAACATAATAACATTCGTTGCATATGAAGAGGGGGGGGGGGGGGGGAGAAAAAAGGGGGAGGTGGTCTCACTTCTCGCCTGTCTTATGGGAGAAGTGATGACTACCTTGGCCTGAAAGGTGAATTTTTAGGTCTGCTATTTTCGATATTTTCACCAAAGGGCCCTTTTCGAAATGTCAGCCCCTGCCTCTCTAACATTCTCTGCACGTCCCTGTTGCTTGGAGTAAATGTGCTGCTCCTCTCTGACAGGTATCCATAGATTATCTATAGATTCCATTGACTTTGAATTAAAGCAGAGTGTGAGGTGATCAATCATAGCGATGTGGACACAGCTTCAGTGTGATGCATTATGGGTGCCTCTTCCACACAGTCAGTGCACCACCATACCATAGCAGGGGTGTCACAAGGGGGGGAAAGTGGGACCGAGTTACGAGGGCCCAAGGTGGAGGGGCCTTAAAGGGCCAGTTCACCTCTGGGACAACCCGATCTTATTTTATTGTTGTTTGGGACAAGATCAACACAATCCTGAGTTATTTTTTGTGTTCAATCTTCAATCTCTTTTTAGATATTTTAGTATTTCAGCATGTACTAGTGATGCGTTTTGCATCATATGATGCAAAACGCTAGCCTAGTTCCAGACCCTGAATCGCTAGCCACACCCCTTTAAATTTTTTGTTTTGGCGATTCAGGGGTCTAGAAGTGCTCTCATTGAAGAGTCCTGCCTCGGTTGAAAATCCGTACGGCGAATCAGCGTCGTGAATCAGCGTCTTGTGATCAGCGTGGGTGGGGGTTTCCCAGAACTCATGTGTGTTTCCAAGTACACCAGCGCTGCCGCCGTACCGTACCGTGCATCGCGTCGCGCTAAAATGCGGTAAATTGCGGTAAAATGCGATCGTATCGATCTCGCTATGAAACACCAGTAGCAGGCATGTTATGTTGTGTTTGATTACTAGTTCGTAGTGCTCCTATTCTGACTGTTTCTTTGGTTAGCAAGTAGCACTAGCAAGCAACAGGCTAGCTAGCCACTAGCCAGCCACACATAACTATGATAACAACACTATGTCATGTGTTGGTCGGTGAACCAATCGCTGAAGACAGCCTCTTTTTGGCAACGCCCATCCCTGCAATCGCCCCCAAGGGAAGAACTTTCAGACTGAATAATGAAGTGAAACGAA
Organism: Nannobrachium achirus; assembly: GCF_963921795.1. NCBI lineage: Eukaryota > Metazoa > Chordata > Actinopteri > Myctophiformes > Myctophidae > Nannobrachium > Nannobrachium achirus. The sequence continues at coordinate 63,750,051 of NC_137823.1, forward strand.
ATGTCAATTCAGGCTGAGTGTCAGGCTAGCAAAACGCATCACTGATGATGCAAAATGCATCACTAGTCAAATACTAAAACATCTAAAAACACAGATTGAACACAGAAAATAACTCAGGATAGGGTTGATAGGGTTGTCCCAGAGGTGAACTGGCCCTTTAACTATTTTACACCACCATACCATGGCATACTGCTGCGACCACATGGAGATACTATTATATAAAATATATATATATATATATATTTTTCTCATGTCAAGGACCCCCCAAAAAAAGAAAGAATTGCCCTCTCTGTGTAGAAATCCATGTTGTTACACCACATCTCCAGTATTCACTTGATGATGCTTAGTTCAGTGTGGTATCAAGTACTGAAAATAGCAGACCTCCAAGCTCACAACGTGTCGCGCTGCGACGTGTTGTGAGCTTGGACACATTGGACACAATGTGTTCTCCTATGGCAGGGTTTCCCAAAGGTGGGTGTGGTGACACCCTAGGGTGCCGCGATGCAAGTGCAAGGGCACCTTAAGGCTTTATCATAGTCCGAGGTGAAGAGCTATCACCTCAACTTTTAGGTGATAAGCTATCACCTGAAAATTAGATAACAAGTGGAGGCCATCATAGTCACGGTGAAGTCCTATCACCATGACTCTCTGCCTCTGAAACCAGGGGGCATACTGATTGGTCTAGATCGACCAATCAGTGAACGGGGTCTGAAGGTAAAAACAGAGGAGAGATGTCGGGGTTCAAGGTGATGGCTCTTCACCGCGGCTAATGACATAATGTTGTAGTTTTCTGACTTTAGAAGACTACACCGCGGTGATGGCTTATCACCCCAGACTGGACTATGATAGGACCATTAGAATACTATATAGTATTTGTAATGTATCACCCTGTGAATGTGAACCTCAGGAACACCTTGAGGCGTTGGTTTTGTTAGTTTTCTGGTGATTTTTACCCTTTTTTTTCTCCTCAATTTAATCGTTATGCCACACATTTGTGTTGCCACTGCCATTTAGGGGATATTAATAAAACATGGGAATAAATTCCTTACCAAACTATATATTCACCAATGTGTTGGTAAAGGTGTCTAGTAACATATCTAACAAAGATTGAAATTCAACATCCCTAGGAGAATCTTTGACCCCACAATACGATGGTTTAGTGATGAGTCATCACTTTTCACAGTTTTGTGGGGTCCATATTTAGCCCAAGGAATGTTTTTTGTGCGAAAACAAATGCTTGCAATGAGTTAACCAAGTTAGTCCCCTCACATCCCACTTAAAGCAGATGTTTTGGGAGTATGTTTTTCCCTTATAGTACAGTTTATAGTGAATGAGACCCAGAATTACCCTAGCTATCAAAGATTCTCCTAGGGATTTTGAATTTCAATCGTTGTTAGATATGTTACTAAACACCTTCACAAACACATTGGTGAAGAAATGGTTTGGTAAGGAATTTATTCCCAGCTTTGACAGGTGTTCTGATAATATTCTCTGACTATGTTGTATCCTCTACTGACTCACCTGCCAGTGAGGAGCCCCCACCGAGAGGATAGGTTGTGTTGACCTCGTCCTCCTACTACCGCTGCCGCCCGCGCAGCGCAGAGTTCCGTGCAGGGATAATCACCCTGCCGTTATCGGCCTCCATCCCCCCGAGGGTCACGACCTTTGGCCCAAAACGTCCACTTTGCCTCAACAATGGGAGTGATTAGAAGTAAGCAGCCAAAGGTCAAGCTCACTCTGACCTCACAGACACGTTGGCAGAGGCATACATACAGCCGCATGTGCAGGGGCGTCACAAGGGGGGAGTGGGACTGAGTTACCAGGGCCCAAGGTGGAGGGGCCTTAATTATTTTATACTTTAGCTATTGAAAAATAGCAGATATACGAGTGCCGCGCTGCAAGCTTGTGGATCTGCTATTTTTGAAAAGGCGTGAAAATGTGTGCAAAATCTTGGAATATAGCCTATGTATTTTTTTAAGTGAACATTTGTAACTCAAATCTTGCTTCTGGGGGGGTCCCTGGAACTAAATATTTTGAGATGGGGTTCCGTGGCCAAATACAAAAAATCATTTTGGGGGTCCTTCACATGAAAAGGTTTGAGCACCACTGACATAAAAACATAGGTTTTTCAAAAAGCTTTGGAAGGATTTGAAATATTCAAATCCTTACGCAGTGAATCCTTGTACCAGCGCATGCATTATTCAGAAATATTCCCTTGCTGTAACGAGCCGCCAATCAGTTTAGACATTAATTCAATTCAGTGAGTTATTAAATAGACCCTGATTAAGGCAATCAAGCTTAAACGTGTTTGGTGCCCTATTATATTTTGTGGTTTACATTTTCTTTTTGCAACGCATCAGCCTGCCAGCCTAATGGCTTTTAGTCTTGTGAGAAGAGATTGCCTTGGTGTTGCCTTTTTAATGGACAACTTAGTTTTTTTACAACAAGGGTTGATATTTTAGATTGTAATTAGAGAAAAGAAAAGATGAGTGTTAAAATGTTTTCATTTACTGCTTTCTATCGTTTTAGTGATTTTAGTATTTTGATTTCAGTGGTTGGGGGCATGCGTACAAGTGACTAAATATGTATTTTTAGACACAATAAGCCGGCAATTCCTTTGTTACTATTTACACCAGCCTCCATAAGTCACATCTGCCCATAAAAGATTGTGGTGCATCTTGGGAATGGGCTTATTGTGTCAAAAAATACATATTTAGCCACTTGTACGCATGCAAATCAAGATCGTTAAAATCTCTAAAACGAAAAAGTAGGCCTAAATGAAAACATTTTAACACTCATCTTTTCTCTAATATGAACCATTGTTGTAAAAACAATTAAGTTGTCCTTTAACTACTTCCGTCCTTTTATGCTTTGTTGTTGGATGAATAGTGAACAAACCCATTGTTGTTGGATGAATAGTGAACAAACCCATTGTTGTTGGATGAATAGTGAACAAACCCATTGTTGTTGGATGAATAGTGAACATGTTGGATGAATAGTGAACAAACCCATTGTTGTTGGATGAATAGTGAACACACCCTGTTGTTGGATGAATAGTGAACATGTTGGATGAATAGTGAACACACCCTGTTGTTGGATGAATAGTGAAATGTTGGATGAATAGTGAAATGTTGGATGAATAGTGAACATGTTGGATGAATAGTGAACATGTTGGATGAATAGTGAACATGTTGGATGAATAGTGAACATGTTGGATGAATAGTGAACATGTTGGATGAATAGTGAACAAACCCTTTGTTGTTGGATGAATAGTGAACAAACCCCCCATATGTTACAGCGCTCGTCTATGGGAGAGACTCTGGCAAGGCTTACAGACTTTGGCGCCCTCAAGTGGCCGTGGCACAGAATCGGTTAACATTATACAATCTTAGCATTTAGCCACATATTTAGGAGGCCCACTCGTAATACCTTCACGGCTCACCGGTGGGCCCAGGCCCACAGGTTGGGCCAGAGTCGCAGTCTCACTGCTTTTATGTACATACTCTTAACACACAACATGCACGCACACGTGCGCACGCACGGGTCTCAGACTGGAAGACCTGCAAAAACACTCTCCCACGCACATCACACAAGAAAACGCACATTACTCGCACACGCACTTACAGTAGGCATGCAATCTCTTTGTGTCCATCTCCCCCCCCCCCCCCCCCCCCCCCCCCCCCCGGAGGGGGGGGGGGGGGGGGGGGGTTCGCTAACTGGCTTGGAAGAGTGCCTTAAGTTCTTCTCCATGTGACAAGTACTTTAGACATCGCGCTTTCAGAAAGAAGCCGCTTGGGCTGTCGCTCCGGGGCAGAGCATGTACTGCAGTCTATTAAGGCGGCATTTAATGATGTGAATCTCAGGATTATAGGGCTGTCACGACGTGTAATTTTACTTGACGATTGTGATTAAAGATTTTTACTGTATTTTTGGCATTGAACATTAACTGTTCTGCTGCTGTTGACGATCCTCACCGTCATTCAAATCGGTGACTACATGACGCCATTGACAGCGCTCACCGTCAATCTTACTGTATTTACAGTAAATGTATTAATACTTACTTAATGTCGCTCCGGTCGCGGCCGCATCGGTAATGTCCGCGATTTGTTTAAAACGCATGTTGGGCGTGCACACGAAGTGAAGCTCCTCCATGTTAAGTCAATGGAGAGGCCCATAAAGAGACTTCATTTACTCCAAAAGAGACATTTTGAGCCATTTTAAGCCAGATCAAATGTAAACAATACACACGGCAGGGCGCAGCCATGTTTCTCTTCTGGGCCCACACTGTCATGTGACTAGATGACGTAATCGTTGCCGTCAAGTGATAATCAAAAAAAACAAAAACAACCCCCTTCCAGCCCTTCAAAATAATAGCGCGGCCGACGGAGGAAACGACGCGGCACCAAGGCAACAAGCAACCTTCAGATTAAGAGGCAGTAGTTGTGTTAAGGGAAAAAAATTACACAGAGCAAATTGTCTATATTGTATCGTAAAGGGTATAGGGGTGATTATTGTGGGGGTCGCTGCCTTGAGAACTGATCTATGACATCATAGATTATTTGTACTCAAATCTCCATGGGGTGAGTAATCGAAAGGAAAAAAAAGTCATTTTTGGGGTGAAATACTCCAATGTTGATTCCCTCCCCTACCTAATGAAAATGTGAATATAATACGACAATATAATACGTGATAAGTGATATACAACAATAACCTCACATTGCTATAGTTTGGAGCTTGCAGAACTGCTACTCTTGATGCTTTTGTGTGACGATGTGTGAAATGAAAAAAGAGGGGAAAAAAAGTTAGAATGTGTAGAATGAAGCAGTGTTTCACTGCAGTACAGCAGCCTCAGTGCAGACAGAGTGATGTTTGCCTGGTTAATAAACCAGACCCAACACAACAACACCCCCTGGCGGTAGAGGTGTTGTAGTACGGTCTGGCACCGTGAGATTCTATTTCCTCAACCAGCTCAAGAAGGCTCAAAGAAGGAGTAGACGCCATAAGTAACGCCCACACCACGGTCCATGAGCCATGACACTTTGGGTGGCGGAACTGGCACCGGAAGTTCGGTGAATAACATTGGCGTCTATGAGCTTCGGCTGGGACAGCTCATGAACAAAACATAATTCTGAACGATAGAGACCGTTGTTGTATAATCGCTCCAGGAATATAAAAGAAGACACATCACAGGTATGTTTACATCACTTGCTTTTCGATGTGCACGGTACATAATGTTATTGAGGCAGCTAAACGGCGGCGGCGGCCGTTTCTGTCTCGGAGATATCGCGATATTTGGATTCCAGACAGGGAATGGTGGAGAATCTCGCGATACTAGCTCGTTCAGAAACGTAAATTGTGCTCTTTAGATGCCTCTATAATGTTATACAGTGTACTCACCGAAAAGCAACACAGCAGAATGTGTGACATGTTTTCTTTTATATTCCTGAGCTGAGTGTTTTATAAAGGTCTCTATCGTTCAGAATTATTTTTTGTTCATGAGCTGCCCCAGCCGAAGCTCATAGACGCAATGTTATTCACCGAACCCCCGGTGGTAGTTTTGGCATGACAGGTAGTCATGGCGGATGGCCATGGAGCCTAAAATGACGTTGGTGTCCATTCCTTCTTTGATCTTCCTTGAACCAGCTTCAAGGGTTGGCCAATCAGGGTTGTATGCTTGGGGCACGTGGTTTGGGGCAAACCCCAGAAATGAAAGCTCTTCCTGAAATCCCAGACTCTCTTCCCAAAACGAAGTGTGTGATAGAGGCTGGCAACGCCTGGCAAGAGTGATGTGGTTCAGGTTTATAACACAGTTTATAGAGTGATGTGGTTCAGGTTTATAACACAGTTTATAGAGTGATGTGGTTCAGGTTTATAACACAGTTTATAGAGTGATGTGGTTCAGGTTTATAATACAGTTTATAGAGTGATGTGGTTCAGGTTTATAACACAGTTTATAGAGTGATGTGGTTCAGGTTTATAACACAGTTTATAGAGTGATGTGGTTCAGGTTTATAACACAGTTTATAGAGTGATGTGGTTCAGGTTTATAACAGTTTATAGAGTGATGTGGTTCAGGTTTATAACACAGTTTATAGAGTGATGTGGTTCAGGTTTATAACACAGTTTATAGAGTGATGTGGTTCAGGTTTATAACACAGTTTATAGAGTGATGTGGTTCAGGTTTATAACAGTTTATAGAGTGATGTGGTTCAGGTTTATAACACAGTTTATAGAGTGATGTGGTTCAGGTTTATAACACAGTTTATAGAGTGATGTGGTTCAGGTTTATAACACAGTTTATAGAGTGATGTGGTTCAGGTTTATAACACAGTTTATAGAGTGATGTGGTTCAGGTTTATAACACAGTTTATAGAGTGATGTGGTTCAGGTTTATAACACAGTTTGTATCTCCTGCCCCACCGTGCACAAACACACTGTTATTGTGCTGAAAGTATCAATACTGCAATGTAGAAATACTCTGCTACAAGTAAAAGTCCAGAATTAAAAATGTACTTGAGTAAAAGTATGAAAGTGTTGCCATCACTAATTGTAATGGAGTAAAAGTACAACATTTGGATCCGAGATGTAGTTGAGTAGAAGTAACTGTACTGAAAACTGGAAATACTCAAGTAAAGCACAAATACCTCAAAATGGTACTTAAGTACAGTACTTAAGTAAATCTACTTAGTTGCCTTACACCAGGCACATGCACACATAGACATCAAAGGGGGCTTGAGCCCCTGCCCTTTTACCTGTCTGTAAAAAGTGTCCTCTCCAGACCATGAATGCAGTTTTTACTATGGTGAAATAAATGCAAAATGTCCTCTTTCCATGCCATACCTGAAGGCAGCATTCAAGAGAATTGCCTTGTCCAAACTCTCCTGAACTTGAATGCAGCATCTTATGTTGAAAGAATTGCCCTCTCTGTGTCCATGCCGTTACGCCACATCTCCAGTACTGCCTTTTTTTGCTTAGTTCATTGTGGTATCAAGTACTGAAAATAGCCGACCTCCAAGCTCAAAAATCGTCCCAGCGCAACGCATTTTAAGCTTGGAGGTCTGCTATTTTCATATTTTCACCAAAAGGCCCTTTTAGAAATGTCAGCCCCTGCCTCTCTAACATTCTCTGCATGTCCCTGCTTTACAACACTAGCTGAACACTCACCTTTCTCTCTCCGCGCCGAGCTAGCAGGGAACGCAGCGTTGTTGCAGGGAACGTAGCGTCGTTGCAGTGATCAAATGGCTAATAATGAGCCCCGTGTAAAACCCTCGTCTCCATCAGGGCGGTCACGGCCCGTTTGTTTGGTTTCCAGAAGACGCAGCCAGCCAGCCGCGGTGGCAGCTCGGCTCGCTTGACCTTTCTGTTGATTTAAGCTCGTCCTTGGTACGCCACGGCGCTCTGCGACCAGACAGAGACGTATAGCACTGATCAGTGGAGCGGACATCTGCGTGCTCTCTCGACCCGCTCGCTCTCTCTCCACCCGCTCTCTCTCTCTCTCTCGACCCGCTCGCTCAGCGCAGACAAATTGCATTTTCCAATTGCCGTGCGGTGGAGGAATCACGATCGCAATCAACTTTATTGTTACAAGTAAAAGTGGGGGAGTGGACGATGATGAGTATGTCCTTTTCTGAGCCTGATTATTCAAAAAAATCACATCGGTGTGAAGTGAGCGGTGGTGTCCATTAGGCATGGAGCTCGTTAATTGTTATTGATAATGAGCACCTTAGGGTTAGGGTTAGCCAGCTATCCCTGTGGTAACTTTTCTGACACCTCCCGCTTAAACCTGCTTATTGAGCCAGGTGTGAACTGAGCGGTGGTGTCCATTAGGCATGGAGCTCGTTAATGGTTATTGATAATGAGCACCTTAGGGTTAGGGTTAGGGTTAGGGTTAGCCAGCTATCCCTGTGGTTCTGACACCTCCTGCTTAAACCTGCTTATTGAGCCAGGCTTTTATCAGCCCACTGTTGAGCTTGTTCTAATATGTTGTGGAAAGACGTGAGACGACACATTCTGAACAGAACTGGTATCTTTCTGATTGGACAGAACTGAACAGAACTGGTATCTTTCTGATTGGACAGAACTGAACAGAACTGGTATCTTTCTGATTGGACAGAACTGAACAGAACTGGTATCTTTCTTATTGGACAGAACTGAACAGAACTGGTATCTTTCTGATTGGACAGAACTGAACAGAACTGGTATCTTTCTTATTGGACAGAACTGAACAGAACTGGTATCTTTCTGATTGGACAGAACTGAACAGAACTGGTATCTTTCTTATTGGACAGAACTGAACAGAACTGGTATCTTTCTTATTGGACAGAACTGAACAGAACTGGTATCTTTCTTATTGGACAGAACTGAACAGAACTGGTATCTTTCTTATTGGACAGAACTGAACAGAACTGGTATCTTTCTTATTGGACAGAACTGAACAGAACTGGTATCTTTCTTATTGGACAGAACTGAACAGAACTGGTATCTTTCTTATTGGACAGTAGTTGTGACTGAATGTGTGGCTGACCAGTATCTATGAAGATGACAATTTACGGAAAAGTAAAACATATTATCATTAAATATCATTAAAACAACCATTTGTTAATGTGCAAATGGCTTTATATTATGAATAGTAATAGTATTGTAAAGATTTCTTGATCGACTTGATTGTTTAAACATGCTCGATTACAGGCTTGATAAGACCAAAGCTTATTGATACCGGGTAATCAATACATTTGTTACTGTTACGTCCCCGTCTAGGGGAAAAAGGGGATGCAACATAAATTGGGAGTGAAACCCATTTTTATTAATAACTTATGATAAATAATATATTTACAGGAATTGGAATTTGAAAACACTACAAAATCAAAGACACACGGAGCAAATCAGGGAAATAAATATAACATACTAAGACTAACCTTGAACTTAAACCACTAAACTAACAAACACAAAGGAAAGTTACAATGAATCCCTAATGCTTACCTGCCCTACTATAAACTACCAAAATGTGACGAGTACAAAAAGCAGGCTTCCGTGGCCGTGAGCAGTTTAACTTAAAGTTCTCATTAAAGTCATTAGACTTGCAAATACTTTCAGAGAACATAATCTTAAACAAAACTAATTCAGTCAACACCAAGTGTGTGTGTGTGTGGGTGTGTGTGTGTGTGGGTGGACAGCACTACTGCAAGTGCTGCCAGAGACCACAGGTGTTCACAAGGCTTAAGGTAGTCTTCTCCAGACTTCTCCAGCCAATCACCAGCAGCAATGGTGATAGTCAGCCAGCAATCAAGAGATGGTCTCCACCTGGAAGTGAACACTCACACCCACAAGCACACAATCCCACACATACACTGAGCTAAACACACACACACACACTGACACACAACTCACTGCATACTCACATCCGTAACAGTTACAGGCTCGTCTTTCGAGCTCCATCCCTAGTATAGTGTCCATTCATTTCAAGGCAAATGCATGTACATTTCAAGGCTGCTCAACAGCCCCTCTCAGCTGTATTGCAGGCCAGGCTCAGGCTACAGACACACATAGATGCATAGACACCTGCATATAGCTACAGACCTCAGGCTACAGACACACATAGATGCATAGACACATGCATATAGCTACAGACCACTGCTCAAAAACTACAGATTACAGAAAAAAACACTGACGCCGCCATCAGAGCAAATTCGGGTGGAAACTAACAGTTCCGTCGCCTTTCAGCCTTGTTCAACTCAACCTCTTACATAAGAAGACTTCCTCCCGCAGCTGTTAGTTTGTCATCTGCTTTAACATTCACATTTTTTCTTTATTTCCTGCAAGCGCCAACAACACTGCTGCATTAATTACAGCCTTAATTGGTGCGATATGCGAGAGTATACTAACATGAAAAAAAAACATCTCTAAAAGCGCAACACTCCTCTGTAGGGACAGTTTGTCCTCTTAGGAACGTTACGCCGTAAACAAAGACAAAAGAAACATTTAGATTAGAAAAAAAAGAAGCATAATTTCCCCTGGTTGGCCGCGTGTTGGAGCGGTGGTACTCTGGGGCAGCTTGTATATTACTGTGTTTTAACATCGACAGACAGTGGAGTGTCCTACCTCTGGGAATCGCTCACAATTTGCAGATGCTTTTGGGAATTACGGTTGTCGTTGGTTTAGTCGTCTCCACTTTCCTACGCATCAGTCTGTTTTAATCTGCCTGCTCCTTTCTGCATCAGTATTTTCATGCTGTATATCGGCCAAATGATAGCCGATATAACCGTGTGTGTGTGTGTGTGTGTGTGTGTGTGTGTGTGTGTGTGTGTGTGTGTGTGTGTGTGTGTGCGTGCGTGCGTGCGTGCGTGCGTGCGTGCGTGCGTGCGTGCGTGCGTGCGTGCGTGCGTGCGTGCGTGTGTGTGTATATATATATATATATTTACATCAGCTTTTTTAGAATCTTAACGGGTATCCACAATGTGTCTGTTGTGCGCGTGTTGTTATAGGCTAAAATCCTCAGAAAAAGCCAATCTCCACGCTCACATTAATGCGTCACTGCATGACACATTAATGCACAACAGTGAATGTGGCGGAATTTAGAAATAGAATCCGTTTGAAATGCATTCAGTCCTGGGCAGAAGAAATCTGGCAGAAGCCCAAGTTAAGAACCTACTGTCTACTAAAACAAAATTATAAATGTGAAAAATATATTTTGTATAATTTACCTAAAAGCCAGAGGTCACAATTAAGATGTGGCATTCTGCCTTTACACATTGAAACAGGAAGGTACAGGGGCCTAGCAGAGGAATACTGTGATCTGGGTGAGGTAGAGAACCAAATACATTTGATTTTATTTTGTCCTTTGTATCATGACTTGAGAGAACGTTTCTTTAAAAAGGTTCAGAATCCTGATATTAACTTAATAGAGTATGAGAATGGTGCCTTAATGACATTTCTTTTTGATCATGTATTTGCTTTTGCAGAATATCTGTTTAAAGCGTGGGATATGAGGAGAAGGCTGACCTATAGATGAATTTAAATGTTGACCTTAGTGCTACTGTATGTGCAGGCCATATGAAGATATGTATTCTTTCTATTTTAGCTGTTGGCGGAATTTGCACTGCAATGTCTGTGTTTGTTTACATGTAAAGTATTTGATATGTCTGATAATCCCATATGGGATGGGTCAAACATTTGTCCAGACACGGAAATAAAATATTCATTCATTCATTCACTCATTCACAGCTTGTAGATCAGCTACAGTAGGTTAAGGAAAAAAAAGTATGGCTTTTTTTTTATTAACTTATTTGTGTTTATACATTTTTATATACATTATATTTTTTTCCAAAGTGATTTAAAGTTTTTGCCCTTTTTATTTGTTTTTTAAAACAATCAGTGCAGTAACCATAATGAACGGTCCAAAAAGTAATGAAGACTCTCCAAAAAATTAAAAAACGGGATCGGCATCGGCCAACCAAAAACCTCCGGCGGGGCTCTTATTGCTAGGCGATTGGTGGGATTCTAGCGGCACAAACTTAATTAATGGCTTCACAGAAATTCTGAGCGCGCAATCAACTGCAAATGTGCAACAGCTGGCCAGCAATCGCCACCCACCTGGGTTTATTGGCACGTGGGCCAAGGACAGAACAGAGTGAACGGGCCTCCGCATAATGCCACCGTAATGAGCTGTGACCAGGGACGTGCTGGCCATTGGGAAAAGTGGGACAACTCCCGAACGGCCGGTTCATTCCCGGCCGGCCCAGGCCGGCCATTAGGAAAAAAATAAAAATAAAAATGTCGGCCTTCGTTCCATTTTGGGGGCTGGGCGGCCAACAAAGTAAATCGTCACTGTCGGGCAGAAACCTTGTATCTCCAAGTTTCAAATAATGTAAAACTACTGAAAACAGCCGATCTACAAGCACACAACGCCTCGCGGTGCGAGGCGTTGTGTGCTTGTAGATCGTCTGTTTTCACTTGTTTAAATCATTTTTAAAATGATAAATACAAAACAAACGGTTTTGGACATACAAGGTTTCCACCCGACAATGACAAACTACAGTATAACTCATGTACAGTAATTGGCCCACTGGCTTGTCATGATCTGAAATGGCAAATCTTTGAGTAGCAGCAGCGCTATAGAGAGAGATCTCTCTCTATAGCGCACAATGAGGGCCTCTCCAACTCTTTTTCCCGGGCTGAATCAGGGGCCCAGCACGTCCCTGGCTGTGAGAGGTTGACTGGGCAGCGAGCCTCTCTGGTTGTACACGGATAATCCTGACATGGTTTTAGAACCGGGGTTTTCCAACCCCGGACCCCAGGGACCCCAGGGACCCCCAGGGACCCCAGGGACCCCTTGGTACTTGTTATTCCACTCTGAGGTTTTGGCGTGACATTCTCCTGGTTCTCCTGGTGCCAGGTGAATGTGATTAAACCACCTGGTGACATCACAGGCCAGTAGCCTATGATGGGAGACCACAAGGTCTAGGGCAGGGTTCCCCAATTAGTTTTCCCCAAGGGTACCAAGCCGAGGGCCACAACATTGCAGGGGGCGACGGTGGCGTTCCCGCTACTCCAGTGACAGTTTTCGTCGTTGTCGGGTGAAAATCTTGTATGTCCAAAACCGTTCGTTTTGAATTTATCATTTTAAAAATGATTTAAACTAGTGAAAACAGCCGATCTACAAGCACACAACGCCTAGCACCGCGAGGCGTTGTGTGCTTGTAAATCTGCTGTTTTCACTACTTTTGTGCGACGGCCTTGTATGATTTGCGAAAGAATGTACAAATTTGGAGATACGAGATTTCCACCTGACAACGACGATATACTAGTGTTGTTGCTGCTCTTATACCACCATTATTACTGGGGTTGGTGGGGGCCAGACAGTAGCCCCCCGCGGGCCGCAAATGGCCCGCGGGCCGCCTATTGGGGACCCCTGGTCTAGGGTTTGGCATTGGGGGGGAAAGGTTAACTGGAACGATGGCCACCTCAGAACTCTGGCCACTCACTTTTTCCCAAGACCGGCCACACAAGGTTTGTTGGTTGTTTGGACCAAGGCTGTAGCTGCCCCGATTTAATGTTGTTTAGTTGTGCTGTTCTGGCACCAGAAGCAACATGTTCTCCATAGGATTCCATTCATTTCCCCCTGAACTTTTACATTGTTGTAAATACTTTATGGTTCCTGTCGCTAGTTTAAAGCCTCGTTTCAATCACCATGATATGCGTTTTTGTGAAAATATTGTGCAATTTATGTAATATTTGATGTTATAGCAGTGTATGCTGTAGGAGGGGCTTGTGATCATAGGCTTGTGATGATTCTTCTTTGTGTGCTTTATTTTCGGCAAGCTCAAGACAATGTCCCATGTATCCCTGTGGTTGCACGTGACCGTTGGCAGCCATTAGCTTACCTCTGGTACCATTAAAACAATGATGGCGACACCCATACAACGGCCAAAAAAAGCTTCTATTGCCCAGTATAGAAACCAATGGCTTTCCACTGTCCATATTTTTTTTTTACAGTCTATGGTTTGGACATCCCAAAACTGGCAGTCCCCAAACTATTATGGGGGGGTCCCCAGATGATTAGCTTAATGTGAAACATTGTTTTCTCACTCAACAGTAAACAATCCAACATACACAGAATAAGTGTAAACAGGGTATCTGCACAAAGTCGAATATTACGTAAGAATACTCGGCTCGCACTTGGCGCTGTGAGCTTTTAGTTCTATTTTCACAACATGTATCTGTGGAACCGAGTCAAACTAAATGTACTGTATAGTGCTTACAATTCCAAGTGCTTGTCAGGGTGAGGGGGTCCCCAGTTCAGATAGGATTAGTTTGGGGGGTCCCCAGTTAGTTTGGGGGGTCCCCAGTTCAGATAGGATTAGTTTGGGGGGTCCCCAGTTCAGATAGGAGTAGTTTGGGGGGTCCCCAGTTCAGATAGGAGTAGTTTGGGGGGTCGCAGCCTGAAACGTTTGAGAACCACTGGTATAGAGCAGTGGTTCTCAACCTTTTCAGGCCGTGACCCCCAAAATAATCATATTTTAACTGGGGACCCCTCACCCTGACGAGCACTAAGAGTTGAGGCATTACATTTTGTATAACACAGTTCTATTTTGGGAGGCGTTGTGAGCATGTAGATCTGCTATTTTCAAAATTTCTGCCTTTAGTATTTGACAATTTGGCCAATGTTTAATTTGACATTTTAGAGGTTTTAATTGTCACTTTAGAAATGTGCAGATACCCTCTATGCACTTGAACTTTATATTGGTTTGTTTACTGTTGAGTGAGAAAATCAAGTTAATTATCTGGGGACCCCTCTGGGGGTCCCCGACCCACAGGTTGAGAACCACTGGTGTAGACAATGAGGAACATAATTTAGATCTCTGACAGCCTATCATGGGCACACACACACACACACACACACACACACACACACACACACACACACACACCCTGTATAATTAGCAGGTGTAGCGATCTCCCAGTTCAAAGCGTGTAATCACGGTTCTATAGCGGTGTACAATTATACAATCCCACCTTTGTCGAGCAGCTCCGACACTCAAGCAAGGAGCAAACATCTCCTTTGTGCTCCGTCTGGCGGTGCAGGGGCGTCACACGGTTCTCTGGGCCCCGAACGAATCGGCTCTTTCCAGGGTCCATTTTAGGTATAGGCGACTTAAGCGGCCGCCTAGAGGGGGCGCCGAAATGGAGGGTCCTGTCCAAATCATGTATAATAGACCCTATTCACGCACGCGCACTCAGCAAATTTCTCAGCAAACCTCCTGGTGATGACATCAGCTTTGAAGGGTAAACCCTGTTATTTTAACACAGCAATCACTGGACTTAAAGCCAACAAATCATTATTTCGAACGGTAAAGTAAATTATAACGCTTTGTGTCTTTTACTATCTTGTGTTCTTGATCATGCTAGGCCTATTTCATACTTAACTATTCGAAAATTGCATTAAATTTGCGATTTCTGTGTTAACTCTATGGGCTTTTAGTAGGGTTTTCCCCTTCAACCGTGACGTCAGCACCAGGAAGTTGCGTAACGTGAATTGGGTCAATACACAGCAAGTGTCCTTCTCTTCCCGATGCTCGTCAGCCAAGCTGGTCCATGTCATGTCATTCTAATTAAGTCCATTGTACTTCCTGTAAGTAGACTTAAAAATAAAACCAGTTGCCTAATCATATTACGGGAGTATCTTATTTTGAAATCCACCATTTTGAGAGGAAGTGCTTCTGCTTGTTGTTTTTGGCTACTTGGCACAGCTGAGAAGTAAACAGAACTCATGTGTGGATTGTACACAAGCTTTTGACTAAACTAAAGTTCATATTTATGATATGTAAACAATGCTCCTGTGACTTAAACAACGTACACCCTTTGAAAGTTTGTTTAACTTCAAACCTCCGCAGCAGATTAACCTGTTAACAATCCTGTATAATTAGCAAAAAACGCCTATACACAGCATACCCAAAGTAAATTGATTGTTGTTCATGAACCATTTGGAGTAATGAATGGGCCATGGTCTCATTTTGAAGGAAACACTTTGAGGTTTTTCCTCAGCAAAAATAATCACTCTGTGTGCAACTAACATTGAGTGATGCAAGTTTTAACTTACTGGAATATAAGGTTTTTAATTCTCGCCTAGGTTTTTTCTATAAATAGATGCCTGTATAACACTGCTATTATCATATAGGAGCTTGAAAACACAATGTGGCCACAGTATGAAGCCTTACCTAGCCCCATTTCAAAGGACATGATAATACTACAGAAAATGAATATTTTACACATGTTTTTCTAAGTGTATGTCTAGGCGTTTTCCATTTGGAGACATTTGGAGACATTTGGAGACTCCAAATAACCACAGTGATATAAAAAGGACAAAAAGGGCTAATTGACTGGAATTTGTTTTATATATTTTTTATTGGATAAAAAAACAATAAAAAACAATTTCTCACTTTTTTTTTTTCATTTCTTTTTTTTTTTTTTTTTTTGAACACTGCTAACAGTACAGTGTGCTGGTTGTAGGCAAAATGCCAGACATTTTTCACCAACACTTTCTCTCCCTACCTTCATATTACTTCATCTTTTTTCTCTCTCTTGTCCTGTCAGCACACCTTTCACAGGTTGTGGGCATCATGCCATTGATTGTAGCAGTCACGTTTTGGGAGAAAACACAAAGCCACGTTGCATGAGGAGCACTTCACCCCTGTCTTTTTCTTGCACAACTTGCACTTCAGTCGACCAGCAGTGCCGTCAGTGTCACTGAAGTGCACTGGCTTATGATGAGCTCCATGCGGGGAAGGAGGTGGTGTGCGCCTGGATGTGGACTCAGACAGCGGTTTCCCTTCTGCTGCCAGCTGCTTGGTGAGGGTCTCTCTGAACGCCTTTTGGTGCATGGGCACCCGTCCGTGCACCTTTGCTATTTGCTTGTGAAGGAGGAATGCATTCACGATCGCGATGTCCATGAAGTGATAAAAGAAGGTCTTATACCACTTCTTTGTCTTGTGAAGTACTTTGTAGTACCCTATCAGGGCATCGGAGAGGTCCACCCCACCCATGGACCTGGATGGACAGAACACATAAAACAAACAAACAAATACTGAGAAATACATCAAACCAAAACAAATATACGCATCAAGCAGACACATGATAACATGAAAATGAAAGATGTATATAGTACGTACTGGTTGTACTCCTTGACCACTGGTGGAACTGGAATGTCCTTCATCACCCACTGCCCGTTAGCTGCTTTCACTCTCCTCCGCACCGTGTCCCCGGTATGGGCTGTGTGAAGCGTTGAACAGAGGAATACTTCCCTTGTATCTCGCCACTGGACGAAGAGGAGGGGTTTTTCCCTGATCCAGCGGATGCTGCCACGAGGAGATTTTGAGGTCAGGCTGTTGACCTTTGTTTTGGGGAAGCCAATTCTGTTCTTGCGAATGGTTCCACAGGCCCAAATCTTCTTGATTAGGAGGTCACGGAAAAGAGTGGGGCTGGTGTAGAAGTTGTCAGTAAACAGCTTATAGCCAGTGCCCAGCAACTGTACATCAACCAACTCCATGACTGAGTCATAGCTGAGACCCTTCCCACTGGTACCCTCCATCTTCCCCTCATAAACAAAGAAGTCCCAAGTGTAACCAGTGTCAGAATCTGCCAAAACAAAGAGCTTGTAGCCCCAGCGGACAGGTTTATTCTTCATGTACTGTTTCAGGCCAATGCGGGCTTTCGTGGCAACCATCCTCTCATCAATGGATATTTTCTGGTAGGGTTGGAAGTTCTGCTTGCATGCTTCCCTCAACTGCTCATACATTGGCTTGATTTTGCAAAGGCGGTCGTAGTCCGGAGTGCCTCTCTTTAGCTCATTAGCAGCATCATCCTCCACGCTACTGAGGTGAAGGGCCCGGAGGATGCGAAGAAACTTCTGCCCAGTCATCACACGCATTGGGAATGGCAGGCTGTAGAGCTCACCCCCTCGCCAGAGGTCCGTCAATGCAAAGCACTTCACCAGACCCATGTATATGACCATGGAAATAAATGAAAACATGTCCTGCATGTCTATATCGACCCACGGCTTGGAGGGTGTTGAGTAGCGAGCAGAGCCATTCTTGTTGGTGTTCTCAATGATAGTCTGCAACATGGATTTGTTGAAAAATAGCTGAAACAATTGCAGGGCTGTGTATGTTCCATCTTGCAATATAAGCTGAGCTCCTACTGGCCGGTGAGGTCTGAAGATTGGTTGAGTTGGGTTTTCGTCTGGATAGTCAACATCCTTCCATTCCCCTTCAGCATGCCGGCTGCTACTACTGGCTCTGCTGCTGCCACTACTATCGATGGCTCTGCTGCTACTGCTGGCTCTGCCTCTCTCATTGGCTCTTGGTGGACGTCTCTGTGGAGTAAGCCTTGTGCTACCTCTCCCAGTGCCTCCTGATGGATGTCTCTGTGCAGTTGTCCTTGTGCTGCCTCTCCCATTAACTCTTGGTGGACGTCTCACTGGAGTCAGCCTTGTGATGCCTCTCCCAGTGCCTTTTGGAGGATGTCCCTGTGGAGTCACAGTGATGCTGTGTCTCTTATTGCCTCTTGGTGGATGGCTTTGTGGAGTCAATGTTGTGGTGCTGGTTCGCTGGTCCAGTCTGGGCTGTGTGCGCTGTCTGACAGGGAGAGACAGAGACACTGGAGCTGGCTCCCGGTCTTCATCTGAATGCCTATAATGTGAAAATAAATAAATAGCTGTTGTTACTGCTGGAACCAGTGTTGTTTTTGACAGCAATAGTTAGTCATAGTTTAGTCACCTGAAAAGTTTTAGTTTTAGTCTAGTTTTTGTTGACTGAATATCATTCAGATTTTAGGCGACTAAATCTACAGTTGATTTAGTCAACTGAAATGTATTTTTGGCAGGCCTTGATGGCATCATAATGACTGATTTTACACTTGGTTGCGTGCTGAAAATAGCCGATCTACAAGCTCACACCGCGTCGCAGCAACACAGAGAGCAACCAAACGTAAAACGTTTCTCCACTAATCCCTCCCCAACATTTTAGTTTTATTTTATTGATGAAATTGTCAAGATATTTAGTCTTAGTTTTATGTCATCACAGCTTAGTTTTTATTTCGTTTTTATTTCGTTTTCGTCAGTGACAAAATAAACACTGGCTGGAACATAACCATAATCTCACCTACTTTAGTCAGACACACATACAGAGACACAACACCTTCCCTTCCCCTTTGTTCATTCCCCATTTACAATATTTGAACATAATTCTTACTCGTTGCCTCTTGGTAGATGGCTTTGTGCTGTCATCGTTGTGGTGCTGGTCTGCTTGTCCCTTCTGGGGTGTTTGTGTTGGGGGGAAGACATAGGAACTGGATCTGGCTCCCAGTCTTCATCTGAATTAGATAAGGGCCTATAATGTGAAAACAAAGAGCAGTTGTTAGACATTTGCTAAACTAAACACAATTATACTGCAGCTCGAACATAACCTACCAAATAGGACAAGTAACCAGACCATGTTCATACATGTGCGCACACTTTAGTAAAACAGACAGACAACACCTTCCCTTTTTTCATTCTCCATTTATAATGTTTGGACAAAATTCTTACTCATTGCCTGTCGGTAGATGACTTTGTGAAGTCACTGTTGTGTTGCTGGACCTGGTGCGTTGGTCCCGTCTGGGCTGTTTGTGAGAGAGAGGAGCTGGATCTGGCACCCAGTCTTCATCTGAATTAGATAGATGCCTATAATGTGAAAATAGTTGTTAGAGCTGGAACATAGCCATCTATCCAAATAGAACATTACACAACATAACCAGACTCAGCAAATGACACACACACACACACACACACACACACACACACACACACACACACACACACACACACACACACACACACTTACTTTAGTCAAACAGACAGATAACACCTTCCCATTGTTCATTCTCCATTTACTATGGACACATTTCTTACCCAGTGCCTTTTGGAGGATGTCCCTGTGGAGTCACAGTGATGCTGTGTCTCTTATTGCCTCTTGGTGGATGGCTTTGTGGAGTCAATGTTGTGGTGCTGGTTCGCTGGTCCAGTCTGGGCTGTGTGCGCTGTCTGACAGGGAGAGACAGAGACACTGGAGCTGGCTCCCGGTCTTCATCTGAATGCCTATAATGTGAAAATAAATAAATAGCTGTTGTTACTGCTGGAACCAGTGTTGTTTTTGACAGCAATAGTTAGTCATAGTTTAGTCACCTGAAAAGTTTTAGTTTTAGTCTAGTTTTTGTTGACTGAATATCATTCAGATTTTAGACGACTAAATCTACAGTTGATTTAGTCAACTGAAATGTATTTTTGGCAGGCCTTGATGGCATCATAATGACTGATTTTACACTTGGTTGCGTGCTGAAAATAGCCGATCTACAAGCTCACAACGCGTCGCAGCAACACAGAGAGCAACCAAACGTAAAACGACTCTTCTCCACTAATCCCTCCCCAACATTTTAGTCTAGTTTTTATTTTATTGATGAAATTGTCAAGATATTTAGTCTTAGTTTTATGTCATCACAGCTTAGTTTTTATTTCGTTTTTATTTCGTTTTCGTCAGTGACAAAATGAACACTGGCTGGAACATAACCATATCTCCCCTACTTTAGTCAGACACACAGACAGAGACACAACACCTTCCCTTCCCCTTTGTTCATTCCCCATTTACAATATTTGAACATAATTCTTACTCGTTGCCTCTTGGTAGATGGCTTTGTGCTGTCATCGTTGTGGTGCTGGTCTGCTTGTCCCTTCTGGGGTGTTTGTGTTGGGGGGAAGACATAGGAACTGGATCTGGCTCCCAGTCTTCATCTGAATTAGATAAGGGCCTATAATGTGAAAATAAAGAGCAGTTGTTAGACATTTGCTAAACTAAACACAATTATACTGCAGCTCGAACATAACCTACCAAATAGGAAAATTAACCAGGCCATGTTCATACATGTGCGCACACTTTAGTAAAACAGACAGACAACACCTTCCCTTTTTTCATTCTCCATTCATAATGTTTGGACAAAATTCTTACTCATTGCCTGTCGGTAGATGACTTTGTGAAGTCACTGTTGTGTTGCTGGACCTGGTGCGTTGGTCCCGTCTGGGCTGTTTGTGAGAGAGAGGAGCTGGATCTGGCACCCAGTCTTCATCTGAATTAGATAGATGCCTATAATGTGAAAATAGTTGTTAGAGCTGGAACATAGCCATCTATCCAAATAGAACAGGGCTGCCCAAAAGGTAGATCGTGATCTACCAGTAGATCACAAAGGCTGTGCAGGTAGATCACATGAAATGAGCTAAAAATATACAATTAAAATGTAAAGAAAAATATTTATGAACAATTCTGTCACATCTGTCACTTGAATTAAGGTGACTGATTGATTGATATAAAAGGGGCCTGTCAGCTCCCTTCATGGCTTCTAAAGTATGCAAACCACCCAATGCAGTGCTTTGTTTTCAAGTGTCAGTACATTACAAATAACCCCAAAAACATACCACTTCCATACAGATGGGATGACCTTTTTCCACACTATTTCCCAGTACGTTTGTCTTATATGTAAGGCCAGTGCTGCTATTCCAAAGCCACCTCAGGTACATCTTTATTGGGGTGGGTAGATCAGGTCGAGTTGGTCATTTTAAAAGTAGCCCTCAAGTCAAAAAAGTGTGGGCACCCCTGAAATAGAACATTACACAACAGAACATTACACAACATAACCAGACTCAGCAAATGACACACACACACACACACACACACACACACACACACACACACACACACACACACACACACACACACACACACACACACACACACACACACACACACGCTTTAGTCAAACAGACAGATAACAGCTTCCCATTGTTCATTCTCCATTTACTATGGACACATTTCATACCCAGTGCCTTTTGGAGGATGTCCCTGTGGAGTCACAGTGATGCTGTGTCTCTTATTGCCTCTTGGTGGATGGCTTTGTGGAGTCAATGTTGTGGTGCTGGTTCGCTGGTCCAGTCTGGGCTGTGTGCGCTGTCTGACAGGGAGAGACAGAGACACTGGAGCTGGCTCCCGGTCTTCATCTGAATGCCTATAATGTGAAAATAAATAAATAGCTGTTGTTAGAGCTGGAACATAACCATAATCTTCCCTACAGTAGTCAGACAAACCCCCCCACGTTAGTCAGACAGACAGACACAAAACACCTTCGCTTCCCCTTTGTTCATTCCCCATTTATAATGTTTGGACAAAATTCTTACTCATTGCCTGTCGGTAGATGACTTTGTGAAGTCACTGTTGTGTTGCTGGACCTGGTGCGCTGGTCCCGTCTGGGCTGTTTGTGAGAGAGAGGAGCTGGATCTGGCACCCAGTCTTCATCTGAATTAGATAGATGCCTATAATGTGAAAATAAATAAAGAGCAGTTGTTAGACATTTGCTAACTGCTTACTGCAGCTAGAACATAACAAACCTATCTCAATAGAACACAAACAACACAACCTAGCCCAGCATTACCTTCCCCTGGCCCTTATTTGTGTTTACCTACTGTATATATTTTTTGCACTGTTTTATTTTTGTCTCTTTTTCATTTTATTTCCTCCTGCTTTAGGCCTATTTACTGCATAGTACTGTGTTCTATCTGTCTGTCATTCAATGTTATATGAGATACTTCAATGGTTTCCTGTGATCTCCTTTTAGTTGCCCTTGTATCAGTGCACTGTACCGTCATGAAACTGTACCTTTTTCTATGCAAACTTCTAATACAGTCTTCAATCAATCAATCAACCCACCAGACCCACAAAATCTCTCACAAACACCCCTCCCCCCCTTTAGACACACACACACACACACACACACACACACACACACACACACACCCCTCCCCCACTCCAGTCAAACATACAGACAGACACAGACTGCCTCCTCTCTTTGTTTAGTCCCCATTTACATTCATGTTTGAACATATTTATATCAAAAAGTACTGTAGGCTATCACAATAAATATATAATACATTACTTACAAGTCGAGTTGGTCCAGTGTAATGTCTCGTCCATTCCTGAAAACCTCCTCTGCCTCCGAATCAAAGTCGCTCCATTCTTTGTTGTCAGAGTCAGCCTCAAACAGTTCTTCATCTTCATCACTTAGACAGCCAACAGCTAATTCTTCCTCAGTAAGAGCACTAGTACATGCTGTAACCAGCTCATCATCGGTCCATTTTACCGTCCTAGGACGTTTTGGTGGCATTATTCATTGAATTTCATTCTCTTTATCTCTCTCTGTGTGACATTCAGCGCGCGCTCTGCTGCGTAAAGGAGGAAGCTTGCATTACGCGCGTCTTGAAAGTTGCTGTTACGCAGGCGTTTTTGGGAATTGTACTGGACTTCTCCCAAAACAAGTTAGGTATCATTTTTCTGAGAATTTAATTGGCTATAAGATGTGCCAGTCATCAGAACACCCTGCTGCCATTTGCTGAGTCTGTAGCACAGGAAACATGGCCATGCACCGCCTCTGAACACAGACCATTGGTCGCTATTGGGGGGGTGGGACAGGACTAGAAGCTCCAATTGGGTGAAATGAAGTGTCAAAGTGTCAATCACAATTTTGCGGCCATTTTATGACCAAACAAAGGGTTATACGGAAAACGTGGACTGGATTTACGTGCAAAACACCATGAAGAAGTGTCTGTCATCGTCATTACGTTCCTATACCTTGCAATGGGAGAACAGTGATGGCATGAAGGAAAACATGGTTTGAACTATTTTCATTCAATGGCTTGGATTATGTGTACTTTCCACGGAATAAGAACAACATTATTGTGGAAATAGATCATGTTGGTGGACTAGAAACCAGTTTTGAACGTGAGTAGTTACAACTTTATCAACATGTGTTTGTTTATGTTTGTTGGACTTCAACATTGATATTAGCGCGAGTTTTGAAGCTACAACCACGGGGTTTGCAGCTCTGTAATCACAAGACTCGTGGCTTTCTATAGATATGCGGCATGTCCGTTTAGGTGAAACACACGCTTGCGTGGACGTGAATGTTTGTCAACGTACGGCCGGCGGGCCCGCCGGCGGGCCGAGAACTGCTAAGAGGTTAATTACCTTCTGCTGGTTTGGCTGCTGTTGCTGCGATGAGAGCACAGATTGTAGAAAATATGAGAGGAGTCAGCATAGAGCTGTTGTTTATTTCTCTTTATAGTTGTTCATTGTGTCTTGCGCTGTGCCAGCATCTAGGCTACTGGATCCTCCACATCTCTCTGTGATACAGTTGTGCTCTGTGTCCTATACAGGAGTGTTGTCAAGTCAAACAAGCATGTCGTCATGCCGTCATTTAGGCTAATTAATGGTTCATTGCTTTTAAATGTTCGAACGATGTTTTATATGGCTCTGTTGCACTGCACTGTTATGAGCTCTAAATCAGTGCTGAAACGTTCTCCTCTATAGCCTAATGATTCTGTTTTTGCACAGTTGGAATTGCCTTGACATTTTGAGGGTGATTACTTATGTTTCTGACGCTATTGTATATTCGTCCCCTTCTCTTGTATCTTATTGAACAGTTAATGAGCCACCCAACCCCACCCAAAACCGTAAAAAAAAAACACATCAAAACCCCAAAATGTTTGTGCGCGCTCTCGCGTGCACGGGAGTGTGTAGGGCCGCATTCTGGAGAGCTCGCTTAGATCGCTGATTAGGCTGGCAACGGGCCTGGGTCTTTTGGAAGATCTTTGAAAACGATTGAGTAGGTAGGCTCACTTAATTGCTTGCTTACTAATACGCCTACAGACTGGGAACATTCCTTAAAGGGATATTCCACTTAAAAAAAGAAAAAACTTTTGGTCATTTTATCGTCTAATCAGGCTTTTATGAACGCCTTGAACAGTTTTTAATTTGCTTGATTCAATATTTTGATATTTGATGTAAATGTTACCAGGCCCTCCAGGCCCAGGGCCTCTCCCCATACACACCCATTGTAACTTCAAACTCCATTTTAACTCATTTCCTGCGATCCCCGTCGAAACCGGAGATTTCCCGCTGTACCACTCTGCGATGCCCATAGATCTCGAAAATTTAATTAGCTTTAATCGTTATGAAACAATTAAAAGTATGATCGCAGTATATAGCCGTTTCGGAGTCTTAGGCCCACCTCCTAACTGTATCCGGCCGTATTTCCGGTTCTGACCGGATCTAGGTATCCGTATCCTGTCTAAGGCCCAATCGTAGCTTCCGTCCCATCTGTTTACATTGTAAACAGAGGAAGGAGCTGCACGGTCATATCATCGTCTTTTTTCACACGTTTTTTTTTAAATTTGATAGCTGTTTGATTCTTGTGCCCGCCTGGCATATGATCTGCGCACAGCTGGCTGTTTCCAATGTTTTCTTATGTAAACACTGGCGGATACAGCAGGATACAGCCTGGCAACGGATATGTCTATTCCAATGGATTTTTTTTATTCGAAAGCTGTCATCGAGTCTACCCGTCTACTACATGAGTCATGCACAGATCGTGCACTATGCGTGCACGTGCCCACGTTAAAAGGTAAGGACAATTTGGCAGGAAAACAGTTCAGCCCATGTTTAAAATAGCAGCAAGTGAGTTAACCATGATAGATTCATTAAAAACACCCATTATTTTTTCTGGTGACTCATGCTTCCCCCCCGTCAACAGTCTACACTGCACTTTACACACTTTAAGTAATTATGATGTTAATTGTGTTTTTTTGCCGCGGTGTTTTCGCCACGGAGCCTCGGCTGCTGCAATCTGGAGTGGTGGAAAGTCACCAGCGAAACCTGCTGTGTTTAATCAACTCCGTCTTCCGTACCGTAATTGAGCCGGTCCGTAATGTGTTGGACGCCCCAGCGGCGCGGCGCGGAGCGGAGCGGTGATTAATAGCAACTTTAGGAGAGTTAATTGGGGCGGAGCTGGTGGAGGGACTTCATTACTTAAAGGTGGGTTAGAGAGGAGGAGGACGGAGGCAGAGGTGATTCTTTTTGGGGGGGGGATACACCACCCACCCCACCCCCCCCCCCCCCACCCCACCCCCCCGACCCTCAGCTGTCCCTCCATGGGGGCCGAGGGGGAAGAGAAACGATCTCCGCGAGGAAAGATCAGTTCAATCCTGGGGTGGATAAACCTGCCCGTCTCCCCCAAGGCACGGGACGTTACACTATGGGACTTTTTGGCTTAATCTTTCTCTCTAGCCTATTCAGACCGGGTACGCATTAGTGTGTATTATTATTTGATACTTTAACAGACTATTGAACATTTTTTGAAAAAATCGTGATCATTGGAATTTTGAACCGATTTTGACCCGATTCTTTAAGTGTTCTCTAAATACTTCTAAGTTTTATTTGAAAAAAAAAAAAAAAAAAAAACACGTTTCTACTTCTCTTTCATGTCAAGGACCCTTGAATGTCTCAAAATATTTTTCTATCAGGGACCCCCCCAGAAGCAAATATTTGAGTTACGAAATGTTCACTTTAAAAATGAGACATTCAAAGATTTGCACACATTTCATGATTTTTTCAAAAATAGCAGATCTACGAGTGCCGCGCTGTGAGCTTGTAGATCTGATATGTTTCAATAGTTAAAGCATTCAATAATCCTTGGCCAAAATGGCCTAGTCTCTCTCCCCCTCCTCTCTCTCTCTCTCTCTCCACTGATTCACTTGATGTAGCCACGGCTTTCCGCCCTCGTATTTCTCTATTCCGTCGTGCTGTCCTACTCTCTCTCTCTCTCTCTCTCTCTCTCTCTCTCAACCACCAGTCTCGTTCTCCCTCTTCCCCATTTGTCTCACCTTATCTCCGCCATCCTTTTTCTTCCTTTGCTCGCTCGCTCACTCTCGTCTCGTTCTCGTCTCTCTCTCTTTCCGCGTCTTTATCTTAACCCCTCCATCTTCTTCTTCTTCTCCTCCCGTCTGCCTTTCTCATCAGACATCCAGGGGGGGGGGGTTTAGACGACACAGACCAAACCCCATCCCTCACATCTCCTCCAATGAGTGCCTTGTTATCGTCGTGTCCCTGACAATGGCTTCCTGTCTGCCTGCGCCGCGGCGTCGGGCCATCCGTCACTAACGAGCACCCAGTCAGTCCTGACAGCCAACGCTCCTCAACGGGCTGACAAACAGAGACGTTTGTCGCTCGGCTCGCTCCGGCGGTGGGGGGGGGGGGGGGGGGGGGGGAGCGCTGTAAGCGATATCAGCGGCCCTCGTTTGATTTACTCGTTTGCGAAAGGCTGCCTTTTTTTTCGTCCTCTTTTCTTTATCGCATCACTTCTCTTTGAGAGAAGACCACTGTGGAGTTGTGTAAGGACACGCCAAGAAAGAAAACAGAAAATACAGTGGTTTTAACCCCCACCCCCCCCCCCCCCCCCTCCACCCCCTTCATCATCTAGCCTCGCCTTTCACTCTTTTGTCGTGATCTGCCACGCTTCGTATCGCCTCATCTTTATGACTTCTTTTAAAACGCCAGTAGTCTCAACTTCCAGGGACAGCGTCAGCCAGGAGCCCCTGAGAGCACAATGCATGTCAGAACACAAAGCAGCAGGAATGTATGAGTGGCAGCGGGCAGCAGACATCATCCCACCGATCGGAGAGATTCACTCACATCTCACCGCTCAGTGCAGCTTCACTTCACTGGAGGGGAGGAGAGAGGAGAGGGAGGGAGAGAGAGGGGGGAGAGAGGGGAGAGAGAGGGAGAGAGAGGGGAGAGAGGGGGAGAGAGAGGGAGAGAGAGGGGAGAGAGGGGGGGGAGAGAGGGAGAGAGAGGGAGAGAGGAGAGAGGGAGAGAGAGAGAGAGAGGGAGAGGGAGAGAGGAGAGAGGGAGAGAGAGGGGGGAGAGAGGGAGGGGAGAGAGAGAGGAGAGAGAGGAGAGAGAGAGGCCGAGTGGAACTGTTGCACGAAAGCCTGGAGACGGTAAATCTCCGGGTTTTCCTTGTAAGTTGTTTGACCGTTATATAAATTCAAAGCTATTATTGTTGTTATTGGTGAATGGACTGCGTTTATGGAGAGCTTGTCTCCAAAGTACTTTACTACGGAGCATACTTAAAGGACCACTTCACCACTTCTCAACGGGACCGTACCTACAGGTATGTTCCCCAGGTTCTATGTTCCCTACTTATCCCCACAAAAAAGGTTCTATGTTCCCCAGTTATCCCCACAAAAAAGGTACTATGTTCCTCAGGTTCTATGTTCCCCACTTCACCCCACAAAAAAGGTTCTATGTTCCCCGCTCAACTTAAAAAAAGGTTCTATGTTCCCTACTAATCCAAAAATGCAGGAAACATTCATTTCTAATTATTAATAACAACTCAAAACACCCAATAATAGGGAGAGAGTATGAATACCAGTGGGACAGGGGGCACTAGGGACATCTTGACACCATACTTTGGTTATGACTGGGCATCTGGAGATTCTGGACGAGTGGGCACCTGGACAACTGGGCAATAGGGACATGTGGGCAATTGAACTATCTTCATATTCATGATAAAATAGCACAATTTGTTTCTACTCGGTCTGTGGGCAGTTCAGAAACCTGTCTACCAGTGACATCATCGATGTGGAATCCCAGCTAATAGAAACTGCAGGCTTTCTATTCCTGAAACCGTTCGGCTGCCATCGCGCCAACTGTGCCAGAGATTAGCTGTTCACAGACGGAAGGACGACACGCCTTTCGGCCTGACGGAGACAAAATTATATTTCTAAAACGGCTAGTTCCATTCCTTGATTCTGATTGACTAGTTTCCCTTTAATTGCTGTGGTATATGAGACTATAATCCACACCTTGAAACAGTTTATATCAAACCCAGGTGTCTTATTTCTTTCCACAGTGTTCCACAGTGCACCAATTATCTGCACCTGTGTTGTTGGCAAAAAAAGCTGGGAACTACTTTCTTGCAGACCTTGTGGTGAATTATTAGTGAAATGGAACAGTTTTAATTGGTACATGTCTATGATTTTTCATGTTGCCATATTGTAACCGTTTTAGAAAAGCAATAAGCCACACGAGGCTTGTGGTTACCTGTATTTTATAACGGCTGAGAGGGTTGGAGACTCACCACGCCTCTCAGTCGTTATAAAATACCAGGTAACCACATGCCTCTCAGTCGTTATAAAATACCAGGTAACCACATGCCTCTCAGCCGTTATAAAATACCAGGTAACCACATGCCTCTCAGTCGTTATAAAATACCAGGTAACCACATGCCTCTCAGCCATTATAAAATACCAGGTAACCACATGCCTCTCAGCCGTTATAAAATACCAGGTAACCACATGCCTCTCAGCCATTATAAAATACCAGGTAACCACATGCCTCTCAGCCGTTATAAAATACCAGGTAACCACATGCCTCTCAGCTGTTATAAAATACCAGGTAACCACATGCCTCTCAGCTGTTATAAAATACCAGGTAACCACATGCCTCTCAGCCATTATAAAATACCAGGTAACCACATGCCTCTCAGCCATTATAAAATACCAGGTAACCACATGCCTCTTGTGGCTTATTGCTTTTTTTTTATTCCATTTACCGCAGTAAAAAAACAGAACCCCGGTAAAGCTTTGCGTTGAGGTTCGTCTTGCCTTCCGTCTTGATCATTCATTTTCTAGGAGAGGGACGTTCACAGGACCGCCAGCCTCTCCCAGACGCTCCGTTCCCATCTGTTGTTTGTCTTTTCTAAATCCACTTGTTTTTCTGACCCCGTCTTTTCATGTCGCCGAGAGGAGGGAGAACGTAGCGGTTGACTTGCCGCGGCGCTGCCGGCGACCTCCAGGAGCGTGCCGAGGCAGACGCGCTCCGCTGATTGTAATGTCGCCCGACACACACAAACACAAACAACTCCCTCTGTCACTCATGAGCCGCCCGTGTTGGTAGAATCCATGTTGCCAGGACTGCTTATTAGAAGAGACTTTGTGCTTTTTTTTTTCTTAGTATCTTAGTATCTTGTTAATATCGGAGGTTTGTGTTTTGGGCTTGTTCATAAAGTGTAGTTGCTTATTTTGGGGCTTGCTTCCAAATGTTTTGATAATTGTTTAAACCAGTGTGTACTGTCCTCGCTACCTACAGTATGTTAGTGTAGTGTATTGTTCTGATTAGAAGAGTCACACAGGTGCTCTTAATTATGTATGTGTTCTGAAAATCCTCGGTTCACCATTTCTTGTTGAGCAGTCGACACCATTGTCTGTAAGTGGAAACCTTTTCTTTTTCTTGTCAGGAGGCTGTCGTTTCTGATTTGAATACAACATTGTAGATGAGTGTATTTCATGCATAATTGATTTATTTGGCTTTGCTATTGTATATCAGAATTGTCACTGTGTAGTTCAGTGTTTTGTGTGTGTGTGTGTGTGTGTGTGTGTGTGTGTGTGTGTGTGTGTGTGTGTGTGTGTGTGTGCGTGCCGTATTTAGAAGCTCTGTCGTTTTGCGACCTGGCGGTCGCTTCTCACCCTTACGGCGTGTTACTTGTTGCGTATTCTTTTGAAAGAATATCTCTAAGCTCAAAGCGCGTTGCATCGCGACACATCGTGAGCTTCTAAACGCCATTCATTCACTCCTTTTCCCCTCCTCTACACCAAATGCACAATAATGCCATAATAATCAGCCAGCATTTGTGCAAGTAACATTAGTTTATTTAGATCTGCTATTTTCAGCACCCGTGTGAAAATACTCTAAGCATAGCACAAGCTTTATGGTGTTTGAAGACTGTAAATTGGTTCAGTACACTGATCTGTGTGTAAGGCTGCATTCAAACTGGTGGATACAAAAGATGCAAGAATACACAGCATATTTGAAGCTTTGTAGATGAAGCTGAAACTAGAGATGGGATTTATAGCTCTTTGAAGTGAGCTGGATCTCTGGGATCCGATCCTTTCAAAGAGCTGTTCAAAAGACTGTCTCATTTTAGTTACTATTGTAGATTTTGGTTATAATTAAAAATCCTATATACATTTGGCCATACCGTATATAGATTTCCACCATTTGAAAATAGACGATCTACAAGCCTGTTGATCTGCTATTTTCAAAAGATTTTTCTACATTTTATTCATTGGAAGACTTGTGAAATGGGATATTCTGCATAATGACCGGATCCCATCGTTCATTTCAAAGAGCCATTCAAGTGATTCGTTCGCAAACGTCACACCTCTAGTAGTTTTGTAGCTGTTGTTGCTTTTGTAGCAGAGCTACCGACATGGGATGAATCTACACTACAGTATCTTCATGTCACTGGCTTCCATTGAAAACACATGGCAGCCTGAGTCTTTGTATCTTCCAGTGTGAACTCAGATAATAATAATCTAATAGTGAGGACTGTTTGAAGTAGGCCAAGGAGGCCAAGTTTGAAGTAAAAGTACGGAGACTTTAGAATATTCTGTTGTGATCCAACAACTCCTCTACCAAGGGTGGTGAATTATGCAAACAGACTAATAGTACTTGTCCCACTTTATTCCATCTTCCATCGTCTCCTACAGTTTACAGTTTACATAGGCATTTAGCAGACGCCTAATCCAAAGCGATTTACAATAAGCAAGTAATACACATCATTGCTTAAAGTCAAGGATAGAATGATTCTATCCTTTTCCAACTGTGTTTTTTCAATGAAATTAAGCACAGGGTTTCGGGATGTGTCCCCTGTTCACGCACAGCGTGATGACTTCATCAAACAATCAAGTCAACTTCAACTCAACTTTTTACTGAGTCGAGTCGACTTGCAAAAATCACAAGTCGTTAATGCTCTAGTGTGTGTGTGTGTAGCAAGACTGCTCAGCACCTCGCTGGTCACCCAGCACTACTCAGGCTACATACAGACACACACACACAGACATGGATACAGAGATACACACATACACGCATTCACACACGGCCAAGTATAGGAGACGGTGTGACCACCACTCAACAACAACTGCTGGACCATCATTTTGGCAACCAAAAATATACTTTTAAAGGCAGGAAAGCCGTTTGTCCCCGAAATTCTCCTTTAATCCGGCATGGTTTCATTGGTTGTTGGTTGGTTGTCAGGGGGGGGGGGACCATCATGACCAGCTGTGAATCCTGACCCTGTGTTTTTTTTATTGGCTGTCAGGGTGAGTGACATCACGACCGGTCGTGACCTGGTGGTTTTCTTATTGGTTGTTGGTTGATTGTCATGGTGACATCATGATGACCTAAGTTGTCAAGGTGACATCATGCTCATGTCGTCGTGACCCCGGGGTCAGATGGATGGCTTTCTCATAGCAGCCAGCGAGGACAGAAGGGCTTACGTCAGGGGTCTTCTACAGGGGGTCCTCAGAGTTACTACAGGGGGTCCTCCAAATCTCCCAATGCTTTTTAAATCAACTTGAACCCTAGTGTCCATATTATGAGAACTTTAGCCGAAAATAGCCGACAAGCTCACAACCCCTCGCGCTGCGAGGCGTTGTGAGCTTGTAGATCGGCTATTTTTGGCAAAGAGCTTTGGTGTAGAGAGTAAAAAGAGCAGACTAAGTACAGAGTGAAAGGTCAAGTTTATTAAGTATTGTTCAAGTGGTCAATTTTAACATAAATGGGACCTTATTTTCACAAAACGCATATCATGGTGATTGAAAGGCAATTTTTAACTAGCGATAGGAACCATAAAGTATTTATGAAAATGTTAATTAAGGTTAGAACACGAAAGGGGAAAATGAATGGGGTCCAATGGAGAACAATTCTTTTTGCAACCGGCCAGGGGGAAAACAGCGCAACTAGCGGCCAATCATAGGAAGTTTTAGTTACGTATTGGGCTCATTTTAAATCGGCAGAACTCTGCCTCTGAGTGGAACACGTTGGTGGTTTAATGGCAGTGTTTGACCCGGTGAGTCTCGTGTCAACATGACTGCAGTGGAACAGAACAGGTCTGTGACTCACTGTGTAGCTAAAGCAAGCAGCGAGGTCAGAACACCATGACACCATGCAGGCAGTGTATTAAAGCACACGCACACACACACACACGCACACGCACGCACACGCACGCACGCACGCACGCACGCACGAACGTACGCACGCACGCATGCACGCACGCACGCACGCACACACACACGCACACGCACACGCACACGCACACTCACACACACACATGGAATGTAAATGTTTGCACAAAGCCATCTTATGTGACCAGAACATATATTATGGTCGCCGCCGTCGGGGGAAGGTAAACCTTGTATCTCCATATTTCTTTTCTCGACGTCTCCGTCGGTTGGAAACCCCATACTGTATGTCCAACAGAGGTGTAAAGTAACTAAGTACTTTGACTTAAGTAATGTACTCAAGTACAGTTGTATCTGTACTTTACTTTACTTTTACTTCTACTGTACAGCATCTCAGATCCAAATATTGTACTTTTACTCCACTACAATTATTTGAAAACTTTAGTTACTTTGCAGGCATAAATTATAATTCAATTATTTAATTATTATTAAACATACATAATCCACTTTAGCCAGATTTCATACCTAGGCTGTTTGAAAATAGCAGATCTGCAAGCTCACAACGCGTCGCGTTGTGAGCTTGCAGATCTGCCATCTTCAAACATGTTGTACTTTTAAGTACATTTTGATGCCAATACTTTCATACTTTTACTCAAGTACATTTTGAATTCTGGACTTTCACTTGTAACGGAGTACATCTACATTTCAACATTGATACTTTTTCTCCGATCTTTTGTTGTGTTAAAAATAAATTAACTCACAAATAAACAAATGCACAAATAACCAAACATGGCTGAAGGAGGAGAATAAACAGATTTGGTGTGGATTTACTGGACAACTTTTTCTAGTAGGACTTAAAGAAAAGCTTGGCATTGATGGACACATTCAGCCATGGTGAGTTTAATTGGTTTTTATAGGCTGTTATACTCACAATATTTTTCATAGCCGCATTATTGTTATTTAAAGTACCAAAAGAAAAACATCTACGTGATGTTAATAAAAAGGGAACACAAAAGTACAATAGCTACATTGAAAAACAGAGGTTTTCTCCTGAAAATACATGTTTTAATTAGTTTAATCCCAGTGGGACAGAAAAACCAGGGCAGATTGTTTTTATATTGGAAATGAATGGGAAAAAAAGATTTTTCATAGCCTCATTATTGCTATTTAAAGTACCAAAAGAAAAACATCTACGTGATTACAGTAGTTACATTGCAAAACAGGGGTTTTCCCCAGAAAATACATGATTTCATTAGTTTAATCCTCTGAAACAGGCAGAGGACAGAGAGAGATAGAGAGAAAGCGCAGTGCATCTTGGGTAGGAAGTTGTGGAATTATAGGCTGGCTGTCAACATAACATGTATTTTAATTGTAATTCTGCCCATTTAAAATATATTACCCAATCGAATATCTTAGTTACATCATTGTCGTTCATGTGAACTAGTTCTTTGAAGCTTATTCATTATAATGATCGAAATCGCTATGACCGCGCAGCGCCGTACTGCGACCCGGCCGTGCTCCGCATCACGGCACCGCGGTGAAAGACTGAAGCCACTTTCTCCCACTGCACAACTCCACCCCCGGTAGCGAAAAGTGAATGTTTTGTTCTGGTTGGCCAGTCAGGGAATCTCAGGGACCAATCAGAAGGCTGACAAACGGTGAATTGTGGGAGGATCTATTGAAGGCCTGGGTATAAAATGACCACCACTGACTACAAATGAAACCCATGAATAAATAAATAAAATAACCAATGAAAATTGCCTGTGACTAAAATAACTACACTGGATGCTTGTGTAACACAGGTTCTTTTTTTCTCTCCATTTCCTGAGTAGCGAGTGTAACGGTTTTCGGACATGCAATGTTTCTTCTGGCTGTCAGCGACGGATATGTGAGATTGTGAGTCATGATTGATGCTGCAGTTTGTAGGCCAGACAGGATATGAAATGAGACCAGATAGAAAACAAGATGTTCTTACCAGCCTGATGACAGTCGTACTTCTTAAAGTGACATCCTGTAGACGTGTTCTTCTTAAAGTGACATCCTGTAGACGTGTTCTTCTTAAAGTGACATCCTGTAGACGTGTTCTTCTTAAAGTGACATCCTGTAGACGTGTTCTTCTTAAAGTGACATCCTGTAGACGTGTTGTTGGCCGTTAGCAGTGAAACAAAACAAGGCGTTTCAACCCGTTTCCTTCACACTAGTAAACCTGCCACGTGACAACAACGTCAGGGACGTGCAGAGAAAGTTAGAGAGGCAGGGGCTGACATTTCTAAAATGGCCTTTTGGTGAAAACATCGAAAATAGCAGACGCGTTGTGAGCTTGGAGGTCAGCTATTTTCGTTGCTTGATCCCACACTGAACTAAGGTAAGCATAAACAAGTGAATACTAGAGATGTGGCGTAACGGCATGGATTTCTACACAGAGAGGGCAATTCTTTCAACATAAGATGCTGCATTCAACTTCAGGAGAGTTTGGACAAGGCAATTCTCTTGAATGCTGCCTTCAGGTATTGCATGGAAAGAGGGGGTATTTGCATTTCTTTCTCCATAGTAAAAACTGCATTCCTGGTCTGGAGAGGACACTTTTTACAGATGGATAAAAGGGCAGGGGCTCAAGCCCCCTTTGATGTCTCTGTGTGCACCTGCCTGAACACCGTTCAATATGAATCCACAAGGAGAGCACATAGCAGATCTACAAGCTCACAGCGCCTCGAGGCGTTGTGAGCATGTAGATCTGCTATTTTCACAACAGAACCGTGTTGTACAAAATGTAATGCCTCAACTCTTAGTGCTCGTCAGGGTGGGGGGTCCCCAGTTAAAATATGATTATTTTGGGGGTCACGGCCTGAAAAGGTTGAGGACCAGTGACATAGAACAACAGACTCACTCCCTAGCTTTCCGCCGTGGTCTGAAGACTCATCTCTTCAGACTCCACCTTGGCCCATAGCACTTACCATAGCACTTGCCTATTCTCAATGACCACACATTTCATTTGATGCTGATGTATTTTATTTAGGCTATATTTATACAGTATTCTTTTCTTTTCTTTTTTGTAAGATATATATGTGACGGAGAGAGTCGCAGCCCCAGCCTGAAGCCACAAAAAGTCTAGTATCTGCTCTCATTCCATAGGGATGTCCCTTTGGAGTGATGGTTAAGATATTGGACTTTCACGTGGGAGACCCGGGTTCAAAGCCGGGTGGGGAGGTTTGGATCACCTCCGTTACATATATTTTTAGATGTTTGCCTTAATTGATAGATTACAGTAGACTGGCAGGAAATGGGGAGAGAGAGAAGAGG
Source organism: Nannobrachium achirus (assembly GCF_963921795.1). Lineage (NCBI taxonomy): Eukaryota > Metazoa > Chordata > Actinopteri > Myctophiformes > Myctophidae > Nannobrachium > Nannobrachium achirus. The sequence goes on from NC_137823.1 coordinate 63,785,779, forward strand.
AGTGACACGCAGCAAAGGTAGTCTGATCGGGAGTCGAACCCGCGACACGCTGTCAGGCTGGGTGCCCGGACCGAAACCCTGGCCGTCCGGGCCAACAGGAGATCGGCTAATTTTGAGAAGCGTTTTGCACAAATCTTCTCTTATTCGGGCCCCTGTTAAAAAATATTGCATTTTCAGATGGGAGTGCGGCTGTAAAATACATATAAAATATGACATTAAAATGCCTTCACGTGTCCTCCAGTTATCCATAGACCTGGAACAGTTATTACATGATGATCACCTGACTGCATGGAACAGTTATTACATGATGATCACCTGACTGCATGGTCGCAGTCATTCATTTTGGCATAAATGGTTGTAAAAAAAAAAAGATTCTAACGATTATGCCAAATGATTGCCATTCATCTGTGTAAAAACACAGCTGGATGAAATGTCATACGTTCATTATTTCCACGCTCTTTCAGCTGTTTTCAACCTGGCGTTCCTAGTCTGGGCATTTAGGGAAAAGATGTCTCTGTTTTATTCATTGTTATTGCAAAAAATGTGCAAGATCTTGTGCAAGATCTACTGTAGTTAGCAGACTGGCAATTATTAAGTGTGGCCTGCTTTGGCTCAAGTACATTCTTTTGATTATTGGTACTGCATGGTCATTGCAGTAATATTCTTTGTATATTTCAGTAAAAGGCTTTAGCTATTTCACATCTTACCTTTGCCATTTGCGTTTACAAAGCCTAAAAGGCTAACAGAAAGGCCATTGTCAAAGTCAAAAACACAATTTAATCATCATGAATACGTTTTAAACCACTACAAGTATTTGGGTTTCCCAAAGCGATTTTAGCCCTTAGTAGCTCACGCATGGTCGTAGAGACCAAGCCCCGACCGTCATGTTCAAGGGTTTATATGGGTTTGGGCAGAGCGACTTATTTAGCCTCCTACAACTACACCAACACCAACATTCAGATTTCACAAACAAAGTACTTAATAAAGTCTCACACTTGTCTAAATACGGTACGGCATTCTATAATTACCCGTATCCTCCATGTTCTTTAATAAGAAGCCTTTTATCCTATCGTTTGGGTCGGGGCTTGGTCTCTACGACCATGCGTGAGCTACGAAGGGCTAAAATCGCTTTCGGAAACCTGGCCATTTACTCCTCAGCTAAAATGCCATGAGTGTGACAGGCCGGTTTCCAGATGCCATGTACAGGGTTAGATACAGTAGGCAGAAGCTTGGAGCACAATTAAAGCACAAGAACGATGAACTCACAACCTACACGCGTGACGATGTCCTCCTTAGTTTCCACATGCAGCACACATAAAGCACAGCAACATCCACACTGCTCTATCTGAGCTGCCACTTGTGAATTGGTTGTTATGTGGCGATAGATCAAATATTCCATCAGATGTGTTTTGATACACGGCAGCAGCTTCAGAGAGACGATGTCCCTTTTTGATGAGACATGTTGGCTTTTTCTTTTTCTCTTTCTTTCTTTCTTTCTTTCTTTCTCTTTTTTTCAAGGCACAGTATGTCCTCCCAGAGATGCCATGCTTGTAATTTAGTCTCAGGACATTTGCCTCATATATAATCTCACTTTAATCATGGAATTATGTGGATAAATAATTTCATCTATAGGCACAGACCTCGGAGTTGTGGAACGCCGTCTCCGAGAGAGAACGAGCGGTCTTGGAGAACGAACAGAGAGCCCATGCGTTAAATATTTCAGTAAACAAGTACAATTTAAATATTGCATGGCCAGAACGATTGATATGAACTGAAAATACTTCATGAAACATTAAAGGCACTGCATGTGTAGGGCCTCTCTCTCTCTCTCTCTCTCTCTCTCTCTCTCTCTCTCTCTCTCTCTCTCTCTCTCTCTCTCTCTCTTTCAGCTGCATCCATGTTGCAGCGATGGAGAGAAAAGGAGGAAATAAATAAATAAGAAACGTTCCTGTCGTAACTTGTAGTCGATGTAGTGCATTCATATGTCATGTGGGGGTGGGTGATAAGAAGCTTTGCCGTAGCGTTGCTAGTCGGGCAGAAACCCTACTGCAGGGGTCTTCAACAGAGGGACCGGGACCCCTAGGCGTCCTCAGAGTTACTACAGGGGGTCCTCCAAATCTTCCAATGCTTTTTATATTAACACCTTGAACCCTAGTGTCCATATTCTGAGAACTTTAGCCAAAAATAGCAGATCTACAAGCTCACAACACCTCGCGCTGTGAGCGTTGTGAGCTTGTTGTGAGCTTGTAGATCGGCTATTTTCGGCAAAGAGATGAAAAAGAGGGGGAAAAGAGAAGACCAAGTACAGAGTGAAAGGTCAAGTTTATTAAGTATTGACGGTTCAAGTGGTTAAATATCTGAAAACACAAATTGACATGAATCCAAAATACACTGATGATTGTGCTGTCAAACAATGAAACTATATGGAATCTATGAACAGGTTGTGGGGGTCCCTGCTTCATCTCTCTCTCAATCAGGGGGTCCCTGCTTCATCTCTCTCTCAACTAAGTGGTCCCTGCTTCATCTCTCTCTCAACTAAGGCCTGAACACGTTGAAGACCCCTGATTTAGCGCATTGAAACAGGGATGGACTCGGCTGATAGATGCCGACAACAAGTCTCTCCAACCTTCTTATCTTGAGGTCAATGACAATGCATTCAGGCCAGGACTTACTGTTACGGTAGATGAAATACACAATAACAAACTCATTTGGAATTCTGTACATTTTCCCACTACAAAGGAGCTGTGAATAAGGAGGTGATGGTGACCTTTTCCCAGTGCAAGGCACTACTGGGAGGATGAGCTCCTGGGAGGGAGAAAAAATGCTCAGACAGAAAGTTGAGCCAGTTTATTGTAGCCAAAGACTCTGCGACCGCAGAGAATATGAATATAAAATCCATACACATAAAAATGTAACAGGAAGAAGGCTGGGTGTCCAGCCAGGGTATATGATGTCCCAAAGTAGTCTTTCTGGCTCTGCTGTGGTTGGGACTGGAATGATTACACATTTAAGTTGACAATTTATTGTTGCGGTTAACGATTTAATTGTTTTTTTGGCATCACACATTGGAACATATGAATACCAGTAAGAATCGAGAGATAAGCGACCTTCAGGTCACATACACAAACTGCAGAAGGCAATGGTAGCCAATCAGGAGGGAATATGGGAAATGGGACAGATCCATGTTGATGACATGACTGTAGAGATACTGTGTAATGCTTTACGAGAGTTGTGGCCACAATCTGTAGGAGCAGTGTCCAAAGATGTGTTTAGCAAAAATGGGCCTGATGGTGGCGCTAGAAGAGGGCCATGTGAGAAATCAGAGGCGTAGGTTGTGATTTGCCATCCAAGGAGTGTGTGTGCAAAGTTTGGCATCGATAGGGTCAAAACATGTGTGTGTGCGTGCGTGCGTGCGTGCGTGCGTGCGTGCGTGCGTGCGTGCGTGCGTGCGTGCGTGCGTGCGTGCGTGCGTGCGTGCGTGTGTTTGTGTGTGTGTACAGCACCACCCAGCCTGGTAACTCTAGCGTCCATCCATGGTTGATGAAATGAGAAGTGACGTTGATGAGCTCAACGTCCCTGGGAGAACGCAGCACTCAGGGAGGCGTCGCTGCTAAAGAGAAAAGGCGGGGGAGGAGAAAGATGTTGTTTTCTTAGGGAGCCCATTTAGGCCTAACCCATATGTTGCTACGTACTGTACATGTACTGTAAGCCCCTCCCATACAGCAAAATGTGTTCCCGGCCTGAATTTTGCCAGGACACTGGCACTCAAGACCACGAAAAAAAAAAAAAAGAAAAAAAAAAAAATATATATATATATATATATATATACACCGATATATGGCTAGTGGACACAGACTCATTCTGGATTTATCTCTCTCTAACTCTATTTTTCCACAATAACAACATATGTACATGTTCTAGACATTCTAATGATCACAAAAAAAAAAAAAATATATATATATATATATATATATATATATATATATATATATATATATATATATATATGATTACAGGCATTTTACTTTGACATCATTAGTCTTCATGAACATATCTTGTCAATGGTGTTTCAATGGCTGATTTTTGTTAATCATATTTTTCTTTTCTCTTTTTCTCCTCCTTTTGGCGCTGACCGTGACGGCATCTCTTTGTCACATAAAAGGTAAGAGACGTGATTTTCCACTTCAGTAATGATGTCACTGCCACACCTGATTATACCCCCCCCCCCCCACACACACACACACACACAACACACACCTGATTATACCCCCCCCCACACACACACACACACACCTGATTATTACCCCCATCGTGACCCCTACGTATTGCATCGTGAGATTCTTGCCAATATCCACCCCTACCTGCTTGTTTCAGGGCCAATGTATTCACCAGTGAAGCCAATATGCTGTGTGTGTGTGTGTGTGTGTGTGTGTGTGTGTGTGTGTGTGTGTGTGTGTGTGTGTGTGTGTGTGTGTGTGTGTGTGTGTGTGTGTGTGTGTGTGTGTGTGTGTGTGTGTGTGAGTGAGTGAGTGAGTGAGTGAGTGAGTGAGTGAGTGAGTGAGTGAGTGAGTGAGTGAGTGAGTGAGTGAGTGAGAGAGAGAGAGAGAGAGAGACAGAGAGACAGAGAGGGAGAGAGAGAGGGAGAGAGAGAGAGAGAGAGACTTGAGCCGTGCATTGCTGTACATTTTATAGATAAATACTTCCCTAGTCCGTACTCTCCCACTGCATCGCCCCCGTAGGGGTCCATTTGGTTCCTTTTGTTGACTTTTCAGTTAAATTCATACTTGAGGATGTTACTGTGTAAGCCGGTGTTGATCAAATGCAATCTCAAATCTCAATCATCTCAATGCAAGTGGTGATTCTGACAGTTTTACATACCACCAACATGGGAAGGAAGACGAAGAAGTTAGGAAAACATTGCAGCACTTTTGTCATGATTCTTTTTTTATTATACGTATAATTTCACAATAACAGAAACACTTTCCAAGACTATAATAATGACATTAGATGACAGTAAGAATGTGTGAAGTTACAGTACGTCACCCTGGTGCCCTTCGTTGGTTTGTATTATACACAGTAGACGTTTAACGCTAGATGTAATTACAGTCACCATGAGCGCTGTTTCAACTGCAGATTAACTCACTCTGGTTTATCGGCCGGGACTTTAATAGCTTTAAAACGTATGCATCGGCAAGAATTCCAGGAGGAGCTTCACCACAGTGTGAACGTTAGATACCGTAGCCTACTGTATATACAGTAAACAGTAGTGTAGTGTCATAAACAAGATGAATGCATCAAATCTAAAGAGGTCTATTAAGTGTACCGTTTTATAATGAACTGAAATGTATGTTGCTGGTGTCGGGCAAAAAACGTGCACATGGTTATGTATCTCCATTATTTATCTTTTAGTTTTTCTTTTCTTGTTTTTTATTTTAATATTTTCGTAAACTAGCTTCCTGCTTGTGCATACTAACACAAAAGCATCAAAAGATTTGCAGTTTTGAGGTTGTAGATCTGCTACTTTTGCAGAATCCTGAAAAGTAACAGTTTTTTGTTTTACACAATGACATTAATGAGTACCTGAGACCAAATTTAAAATATAGATATGTTTTGATTTACCAGACTGTAAACCACAAACTAGTAATTTTTGTATCTGTTAAATTGTTAATGCACTCCCCCTCATTTTGTTCAATTGTCTGTTTTAATGTTATCTGCTCCCTTTGTCTGCTGAATATTGCTTGTAAGGACTTATACTGTTGTTCCACAAACTGTTGGAGATATACTGTTTTTCCACTTTCCATAAATATTATGTCTTATATAGTTATATTAAATAAAAAATCGAATTCAACAAAATGAGGGGGGAGTGCATTAAGAATTTAACAGATTAAAAACTTCTAGTTTGTGGTTAACAGTCTGGTAAATCAAAAAAATTATCTGTATTCAATTTTTTTTTGTCTCAGGTACTTTGAAGGAACGCCCTGGCCTATTTCATTCTTTTGTCATTTACTGTAACAGTGTTGCAGAAAAAGTATGGCGCCTCGCCGTGAGCTTAACGAAAACCTAGAACAGACTAGATTTGTTCTTGTTCTTGTACAATACTTTTCTTGGGCCCTTGGCCTTCTTCTTCTTGCTCTCTTCTTTAGCCATCTTCTCCTTGGCCTCGAGGAGAATCCTGGCTTCCTCCGCTTGTCTCTCCTGCTCCTCTGTGAGCGCAGGGCAGTCGTAGAGCTTGTTGACACGGAGGACGTCGATGTCCGACATGCTCTTCCTCTGGCCGATCTGCACCGAGGCGTCGGGGAAGGGGGTGATGGTCTCCAGCCTGGCGCTCTTGGAGAAGGCGTTTCTGCAGAGAGGGGAAAACAAGAGGATTAATGTGAGCATTAAAGGACAACTTTGTTTTTTTACAACAAGGGTTCATATTTTAGATTGTAATTAGACAAAGGAAAACGTGAGTGTTAAAATGTTTTCATTTGCTTTGTTCTATTGTTTCATCGCGTATACCGTGCTAAAATGTGGGGCATGCGTACGCATGGGGGCATGCGTACAAGTGGCTAAATATGTCTTTTTAGACACAATAAGCCAGCAGTTTCTTCATTGCTATTTACAGTAACACTTCTAGCCCCCATAAGTCACATCCAACCATGAAAGGTTGCGTTGTATCTTGGGAATGGGCTTATTCTGTGTAAAATGATATATTTAGCCACTTGTACGCATGCCCCCAACCACTGAAATAAGAATCCCTAAAACAATAGAAAAAAGTAAATTAAATCATTTTAACACTCATCTTTTATATTCTTTAATTACAATCTAAAATATGAACCCTTGTTGTAAAAAACTAAAGTTGTTCTTTAAGAAAAGGGAAAAAGACATTAGACGGCTGGAGTGGATTTAGACGGAGGAGCTGAGACTGGGGGGTTGGGTGGTCTAGATCAATGGTCTTCAACCCTTTTCCGCCTCACAAGCATGTAAGTCTATTATGACAATATGTACGCTAGGTTCATGGTTTTTATGGAGTCATATGTCACCTTCCGTAATGCATGATAGAGTTATAGTCGTATGGAGTGTCCAGGTTGTTGGTCTGGTGCTTCCTGAAGTTGCCCTTGAAATCTGTGGAGGCAAAGGAGGACACTGTGTCAGATGGACCAGCATTCATAAAGGACACTGTGTCAGATGGACCAGCATTCACTGTAAAACCATGTCATACCATTAAGTGTTCTAGACTTGTTCTTTGGACCAAAACCACAACTTTGTTTTTTACAACATGGGTTCATATTTTATTAGATAGTAATTAGAGAAAAGAAAAGATGAGTGTTTAAATGTTTTCATTTAACTTATTTCTATTTTTTTAGAGATTTTAGTATTTTCATTTCAGTGGGTGGGGGCATGCGTACAAGTGGCTAAATATGTATTTTTAGACACAATAGGCTGACGATTTCTTTGTTACTATTTACCCCAGCCCCCATAAGTCACATGACTGCCCATGAAAGATTGCGGTGCATCTTTGGCATGGGCTTATTGTGTCTAAAAAGATCATATTTAGCCACTTGCATGCATGCCCCCAACCTGGGGGCATCAAAAGATTTAAAATCACTAAAATGATAGAAAGCAGTAAATGAAAACATTTTAATACTCATCCTTTCTTTTCTCTAATGACTATCTAAAATATGAACCCTGGTAAAACAAAGTTGTCCTTTAAAGGGCAACGAAACCCTGGATTGGCTTGTGTTTTAGTACACTGTGATGTAAGCAGCACAGTTGGAGCTACCGGTAATCACATCAATAACAGGTGTTGTGATGTAAGCAGCACAGCTGCAGCTACCGGTAATCACATCAATAACGGGTGTTGTGATGTAAGCAGCACAGTTGGAGCTACCGGTAATCACATTAATAACGGGTGTTGTGATGTAAGCAGCACAGTTGCAGCTACCGGTAATCACATTAATAACGGGTGTTGTGATGTAAGCAGCACAGTTGCAGCTACCGGTAATCACATCAATAACGGGTGTTGGGTGTGTAGGCTATGTTGACATTATGCTGTTGACTACTGTCTCTGTTTGCTTAAAGGCTCCCCCATGGTCCCTGGGCCTGCCTTGTTTCTAATCTGCTGCTGTTGTTTTAGCAGAACTGGGAAGGATGCCTGTTTACATTTAGATAATGACCTACATATACACAGTTAATTCATCTGTTGAAAACATAGACCGTAAAAATGTATGACAGGGTTACGCCCATATACTCTACACTCTACAGAGTACTCACATTTCCTGACGTTCTCGTAGTTGATGTGGACGTGCTGGTCGCGGTCGTGGCGGCTCTGCTCGTGTTGGAAGCCCAGTGCGTGCAGCAGCTCGTGTTGCACAATACCTCGCTGCACGCAGCCAAACCTCTGGAGGGACACCACCTGACGCTCCCCCGTACGCCCCACCGACGAGAAGCACCTAGAGAGAGAGAGAGAGAGAGATTAACCCCCAGGCCTAGAATTATTGAATGCTTTAACTATTGAAAGATAGCAGATATACAAGCTCAGAGCTTGTAGATCTTCTATTTTTTGAAAAAAAAGTTGTGAAAATGTGTGCAAATCTTTGAATATAATGTAATTTTAAAGCGAACGTTTGTAACTCAAATTTTGATTTGGGTGGTCCCTGGAACTAAATATTTTGAGATGATGGGGGTCCATGGCCAAATACATTGGCAATCATTTTGGGGGTCCTTCACATGAAAAAAAAAAAAAAAAACTTAGAAGGAGTCAAAATCGGGTCAAAAAAGTCATACAATTTAGTACATTATGTGTCATATCTGTCTTGTGCAACTTTTGTTTACGAAGCCTAAAAGCCAAACAGAAATGTAATTTTTTTTCATTTATTTTTCATTCACAATGGCAGAATGACCGAAACGCGATTAAATCGCCAATGCAATTATTTGAGCGGCAATTAGTCGTTGTCAATCGTGACAGCCCTTGTCGCAGCCAAATGCGCGCCATTTTTTGGGAGGGGGAGAGAGAGAGAGAGAGAGAGAGAGAGAGAGAGAGAGAGAGAGAGAGAGAGAGAGAGAGAGAGAGAGAGAGACTACTTTGTGCCTTGAGACCAATCGCATTTGCAAATAATTACTTGTTTGATTCATGGCGTTGGGAGCAGCAGTCTGCTGGGGTTTATTGTGTTTATTGTGTTCAGATTGAAGCCGGGGAAATTAACTTTCAAAACACACTCCTGACTCCTCAGAGATTGTCATTTCATTAAACATTCCTGGGAAGTTATTGTATCGTCCGCTCATCAACATAGGATCAAACAAACTTATATTTAAGCATAAGAGTGCATTATTGTAAATGAAACATTTTAATCAGTCTAAAGGGCCGCTCACAGCGAGCACTATGACTATAACTATGACTGTAACAATATTAGTTTTAAAAATGATACCAACTCAGTGGATGGTGGAGTCCATACCACTACTATAAGGATGATGATGGTTGTAAACAATGCAGTTATACTGTAGTGCTGCTTGGTGTGGGCAGGCCTTTAGTAGCTCTGTGTTGCTACTGGGAATGTGTTTAGTGCAGGGGTCTTCAACAAGGACCCCTTAGTTGAGAGAGAGATGAAGCAGGGACCCCCACAACCTGTTCATAGATTCCATATAGTTTCATTGTTTGACGGCACAATCATCAGTGTATTTTGGGTACATGTCAATTTGTGTTTTCAGATATTTAACCACTTGAACCGTCAATACTTAATAAACTTGACCTTTCACTCTGTACTTAGTCTGCTCTTTTTCCCCTCTACACCAAAGCTCTTTACAGAAAATAGCCGATCTACAAGCTCACAACGCCTCGCAGCGCGAGGTGTTGTGAGCTTGTAGATCAGCTATTTTTGGCCAAAGTTTTCGGAATATGGTCGCTAGGGTTCAAGTGGTTAATATAAAAAAAGGGGGGAAAAACAAGTTTCTATCATTCAAAGATTCGGAGGACCCCCTAGGGGTCCCGGCCCCCCTGTTGAAGACCCCATGTTTAGTGTTAACAGGTGTGCAGTCATGTGGACGCGGTGCGTGGTGGGCTCACCCGTGTTTGGGTTCGATGCTGAGGTACATCCTCTGGGCGGCGCGGGGCACGAAGCGGACGCACGTCCTGTAGTGGAACTCCTCCATAGCACTGAGCATCAGCTCCCTCTCGTCTTCACCTGCAAGCAGAGATGTAGAGGAGAGACAAACAGAAAGGTTTTTCAGTAAAACGTGTGGAACATTGATTGATTGATTGATTGAAGACTTTATTAGAAGTTTGCATAGGAAAAGGTACAGTTTCATGACGGTACAGTTCACTGGTACAAGGTCTACTAAAAGGAGATCCATGAAAAGACTAAGCTTATTTCCACAGGAAACCATTTAAGTATCTCATATAACATTGAATGACAGACGAATAGAACACAGTACTATGCAGTAGATATGTAAATAAAATAAAATGAGAGAACAAAAAAAAGAAAACGGTAAGTCTAAACAAACAGTAAGTATATACAAAGAAGGGGCAGGGGAGGGTAGGGTTGGGCTAGGTTAGTTTTTTTTACCAGTTGCGAACGGCTGCTGCCTGTAAGTGGTTTTTCAGGGCAATTTTAAAGGATGCTAGTGATCCACACTCCTTTATGGCCTTCGGTAAGGCTTTCCACATTTTGGTGGTATAGCAGAAGAACGAGTTTGACCCTAGAGACAAAAATGTGATAACAATAAATGTACCCCCATTCGTTCCGGATGGGGACCCGAATCGATTCGGGTCCCCATCCGGAATCAATGGGGGTAAATTTACTCGAATCAATTTTTTTTTCTTAGGAATGCGACTAAAAACTAAAAATATTATTGAACTCTTCATGTCATGACCAATTAATAGAAAAAAAGTCATTTTGGGGGTGAACTACTCCTTTAATCCAACCAATAGATTTAATCAACCAGTAAGACTCCCTAATCGGGAGATAAGCGACCGTCAGGTTATCATGGAAGAAGGCAATGGTAGCCAATCAGGAGGGAATATGGGAAATGGGACAGATCCATGTTGATGACATGACTTTAGAGATACTGTGTATCGCTTTGCGTGATTTTAGGGCAAAATCTGTAGGAGCAGTGTCCAAAAATGTATCTATCAAGAATTGGCCTCATGGTGGCGCTAGAAGAGAGCCATGTGAGAAATGAGTGTGCAAAGTTTGGCATGGATCGGGGCAACGGTGGCGGAGATAGATTAGATCAATTATGTATATTGTTGCGGTCGGGCCGAAACCTAGTTATTATCTTGTGTTAAATGAATGCCTTACATTGATCATACTGCAAAGTCACACACAAGCATCAACAGTAGCAGATCCACAAGCTTGAAACGCGGCACCAAGCAGCGCGTTTTGAGCTTGTGGATCTGCTGTGTTTGCTATTTTGGAATTTGAATCCTGAACTGTTTTGGACATTTGAGGTTTCCACCAGACAGAGACGATATATACCGTTACAGCCCTAGAATGATAGCACTGGACTGTATTTGGAGACGTACTGTGTTAAACCGTGACTCAAGGAAGCCTTACTGTATTTGGAGCTGAAGGTGAAGGGGACGTCCACCGTCCCGCTGCTGTCAGACTTGGGCCAATGACAGCTGAAGGTTTTGCTGTAGCATCGCATGGCGTTCCTCGTCCTGGGAATGAACATGTCTCCTTCTAGCAGGAAGTCTCTGGATCCTGATACAGTAGAGGAAATAGATACAGATACAGTGTACAGTCAGAGGAAAGAGATACAGATACAGATACAGATACAGTATCAGAATATCAGGTTATAACAAGGTTTGAGGATCGATGTCATAATTCCTGCGTCAGTGTGGTGTTTCCTGTCAGTGATGACATGGAGGACCAACCGTTGTTCATAGTCAGGATGGTTGTGCTGATGTCCTCCTCTCCTCCCAGGTCTTCTATGGAGGCAAACAGAACATCTCATGTTAGACCGTCTATGCATTATTGCGTATTATTATTTTATGCTTTAACTATTGGAAAAATAGCAGATCTACAAGCTCACAGCGCGGCACCGAGTGCCGCGCTGCGAGCTTGTAGATCTGCTATTTTAGAAAAATGGTGAAAATGTGAATTTTGAACCGATTTTGACCCGATTCTATAAGTGTCTTTTGACTTCTACGTTTTTTTGAAAAACCTGTGTTTCTATGTCAGTGGTTCTCAGACATTTTCATGTGAAGGACCCCCAAAATGATATGTATTTGGCCACGGACCCCCATCTCAAAATATTTACTTCCAGGGACCCCCCAGAAGCAAAATATAGAGTTACAAACGTTCACTTAAAAAAAAATACATAATCAAAAGATTTGCACAAATTTTCATTTCTGTTTTTCAAAAAATAGGAGATCTACAAGCTTGCAGCGCGGCACTCGGTGCTGCGCTGTGAGCTTGTATATCTGCTATTTTTCAATAGTTAAAGCATTCAATAATTCTAAATGGGTCAATGTGTCACACAGTTCACTGTTGTGTAAGCAATCTCATCATTCACGACATGAATGCAGAGACAGCAGCACTCACCATGAGCGCCATGATCTCCCTGGTGCTGGGATGGAGAGAAAACAGACGGTCAATGTTTCATGTATTTTACTGAATTATTGTTTCACTGAGGAAAACAAAATAAAAACTAAATAAAAACTAAGCTGTGATGACTAAAACTAAGACTAAATATTTTGACAATTTCGTCAACAACATAAAAACTAGACAGAGATGTTAGGGACTAGTGGAGAGAGGAGTCATTTTATGTTTGGTTGCTCTCAGGTGTTGCTTGATGAAAATAGCCAATCTACTACGTATCTACTACACTAGATCAGCTATTTTCAGCACGTAAACAAGTGTAAAATCAATCATTACGATGCCATCAAGGCCTGCCAAAATACATTTCAGTTGACTAAATCAACTGTAGATTTAGTCGCCTAAAAACGTATGATATTTAGTCGACTAAAATTAGACTAAAACTAAAACTTTTCAGGTGACTAAATTATGACTAAAATTAAATGACATTTTATTCAAAAGACTAAGACTAAAACTAAATCTAAATGTGCTGTCAAAACCAACAGTGGTGTTGAGCCATCAGGCAGGTTGTTACCAGGCCAGGGTGTTACCAGGTTGTTAACAGGCCAGGGTGTTACCAGGTTGTTACCAGGTTGTTAGCAGGTTGTTACCAGGCCAGGGTGTTACCAGGTTGTTACCAGGCCAGGGTGTGTAAGTAGGGCTGTCACAATTATTACATCATTTTCTAATCGGAATTATTTGTCATTATCGCAATTATTTTGTGATAATCGTCATAATCGTTTACATGCTGAAAAATCTTTATATGTTCAAACATTTAAAAAATAGTGGAACTAGCAGATCTACAAGCTCACAACTGAGCTTGTGGATCAGCTATTTCCACTATCAATGTTCTTTTTCAAGTGTGAAGTTGTCAAAAATGTCCTTCATTTCTTTGTATATTTAGGTTATGTGTCATATCTGCCATGTGCAACTTCAGGCCAAACAGAAATGTGATTGTCAACGACAAAAACACAATTAAATTGTTAATCGCAATTATTTGAGTGACAATTAATGGTCATGTAAAATAATGTCATAATGGTGACAGTCCTACTGTAGTTACCAGGTGAGAGTGTGAGTGGCTGTGTCCCAGGAACAGCATCAGAAGGAAGGCCAGGCAGGCTTTGAGCTCCATGCTGCTCTGGAGGTTCAGGAGGTTTGGTTCAGAGGAGATGATCTTCTGCTGCTGCTGCTGCTGCTGCTGCTGCTGCTGCTGCTGTATGAATGAATGAATGATCTGCTGAGGAGATGATCTGACAGGCTGACTGCTGACAGGCTGGAGGAGAGACTGATGCTGAGGTTCTGTTGAGGCCAGGGTCTTTTATACTGGTCACTAAGGTGTGGCTGAATGGAGGGATTAGTGGGGGTCTGCCTCACACACACACACACACACACACACACACAGTGTACTCGGATTAGTTTTACTTAAGTAAACGTCACAACACCTCTATACAGGGACGGCTCCAGGGGGGGCTTCCCCCTGGTGAAGGACTAGCCCCCCCTTAAGCCCCCCCTCCCCACAAACATGATGGAAAATATTTATGGGGTAAATAAATGAAATTTATATGAATATGTGAAGGACAACTTGTTCTGCATGTCACTATGCTGGAAAGCGTCTTCAGCCTCACAAAAACCCTCTCCGATCTCCTACAGTCCACAGATTTGGAGCTGGCATCTGCCAATGATCTGGTCTGTTATCAATACCCTAAGCGAGAGGATCGTGTTTGTCGTATTATTATTATTCGTTATTGTTTTTTGCCAAAATTCATTAGCCCCCGCTCTAAAAAATTCAGCCCTCCCAGTCACAATGTTCTGGAGCCATCGCTGCCTCTATATAGAAATGCACTGTTTCAATTAGAGATGGGACGATATGAAAATACATTGTGATTTACCGTATCATGATAATAAAAAATATTCCCAACATCCATTATCCTGGGGCGAAACATTTGCCCAAAAATTGCAGATGTGCAAGCTCACAACGCAAGCTTATAGATCGGCTATTTTTTCGCGAAGAGATTTGGTATAATATATTGTGAGTATATTATATTATCACGATAAACACTAATCACGATTATCGTCCCATCCCTAATTTCAAGTCAACGGCCTGTTAGGCTATTCAGAATGTTTCCAATGTCAGTACAAACGTACTGTGTGTGTGTGTGTGTGTGTGTGTGTGTGTGTGTGTGTGTGTGTGTGTGTGTGTGTGTGTGTGTGTGTGTGTGTGTGTGTGTGTGTGTGTGTGTGTGTGTGTGTGTGCGTGCGTGCGTGCGTGCGTGCGTGCGTGCGTGCGTGCGTGCGTGCGTGCGTGTGTGTGCTTACTACAATTCGTGAAAAAATACAAAATAAATAAAATACATTTTTCATGACAGTTCCAGTTATTGCAGCCTTGTGCAGCCAACATGGATGGTTAAAGATGCACCTTTTATCTATTATTCATAATTGTGTACAGTATGTGTACAGTATGTATTATTCAGCTATACTGCATTATTTGGCTGCTGCTGTATTATTTGTGTTTTGCTCGGGATGTGTTGTGGAATACATTGAGCGTTAATATTCACCATGAACATGAAAACATGATTATTTCTCTCACTATAATCGTACCATTTCTTACTTGAATTGACCAAAAGTAAAAGTACTCGTTATTTTCAACACGTTCACACACCTTGTGAGCTTGTAGATCGACTACTTTTGAAAGGCCGGAGTAAAAATTGGGCTCAATTGGACTTATTGGAGCTATGTACGTAAAGCTGTCAAACCATTGTCTTAGAGTAAAAAGTACATTTGCCTCAGAGATATAGTGGAGTAGATATATAAAGTAGCTATATGTCGTTGTTGTCGGCTGGAAACCTTGCATGTCCAAAACCGTTCGTTTTGTATTTATCATTTTGAGGCGTTGTGTGCTTGTAGATCTGCTGTTTTCACTAGTCTTGTGCGACAGTCTTGTATGATGAAACAGGGCTTTACTTTAGGAAGAAGAAAAAAATGTACACATTTGAAACTTGGAGATACAAGGTTTCTGCCTGACAGTGAAGATATAACAAAATACACAAGTAACTCAAAATTGTACTTAGATTCAGTACTTGACTGAAATGACTTCCCATCACTGAGGTGGGGCTCATCGTGTGTGAGAATGTTAGAGAGTCAGGGGCTGAAATTTCTAAAAGGGCCTTTTGGTGAAAATATCGAAAATAGCAGACCTCCAAGCTTGGAGGTCAGCTGTTTTCGGTGCTTGATACCACACTGAACTAAGCATAATCAAGTGAATACTGGAGATGTGGCGTAACGGCATGGATTTCTACACAGAGAGGGCAATTCATTCAACATAAGAGGCTGCATTCAAGTTCAGGAGAGTTTGGACAAGGCAATTCTCTTGAATGCTGCCTTCAGGTATGGCATGGAAAGAGGGGGCATTTGTATTTCCTTCAGTAAAACTGCATTCATGGTCTGGAGAGGGCACTTTTTACAGACGGATAAAAGGGCAGGGGCTCAAGCCCCCTTTGATGTCTATGTGTGCACGTGCCTGGGTCTCAGCATGTGCGTGCGTCTGTGTGTGTGTGTGTGTGTGTGTGTGTGTGTGTGTGTGTGTGTGTGTGTGTGTGTGTGTGTGTGTGTGTGTGTGTGTGTGTGTGTGTGTGTGTGTGTGCGTGCCTTAGACACACATCTAAAGGCAGGTCTTGGCCCACTAGTCCAACATGGAGGATAATCTCATTGTCCAGGGGATTAAAGTGACCACAGGCCTCAGCATCAGATGATATCACACAGCCTTAACTGTTCCAGGGTCACCACTACAGAGCCACCATATTGAGAGGGCTTTAGATTGGGGGTTTATTTTTCCCTGAATAAAATGACGTGAGATAATAATTCACTGGTGAGATAATAATTCACTCAGGGAAATTGGTTGGGTTTTTTCTCCTCACAAAGAATCTCCTCTGGCAGTTTAAGTGTGAAACAGACTTCACACTAAATACCCGCGATAGCCTCTTAAGGTCTTTGCACACTGCGTTTTTCGGGCGAATGTTGGAGTGATTTTCGGAGTGCGTGAATAAAAAAATCAACCTCACGTTATGTCAATCACGTTTGCACACTGCCGCCGGTTTTGTATTTATTTTCGGACCAGGGTTGTTTTTTTTGATTTTCGCAGCTGTTGCACTGAGTCCCTTGCTCTCTCTCTCTTTCCTCTCTCTCTCCCTGGCCTACAGCTTTCGGATTTCCAAAACGCAACGAAAACACGCAGTGCAGTTTGCAACCACCTTTACACACTACACATTGATACCAGTAAGACTCCCTAATCGGGAGATAAGCGACCGTCAGCTCGGCAACCTCATGGTGGCGCTAGAAGAGGGGCATGTGAGAAATCAGGGCCGGGGGTTTGGGGTTTGGCAGCCAAGGGGAGTGTGTGTGCAGCGTTTTGGCATACACATCTCCATTCAGAACATACACATCTCCATTCAGAACATACACATCTCCATTCAGAACATACACATCTCCATTCAGAACACACACATCTCCATTCAGAACATACACATCTCCATTCAGAACACACACATCTCCATTCAGAACACACACATCTCCATTCAGAACATACACATCTCCATTCAGAACATACACATCTCCATTCAGAACAGAACATACACATCTCCATTCAGAGCACACACATCTCCATTCAGAACATACACATCTCCAATCAGAACACACACATCTCCATTCAGAACATACACATCTCCAATCAGAACATACACATCTCCATTCAGAACACACACATCTCCAATCAGAACATACACATCTCCATTCAGAACACACACATCTCCATTCAGAACACACACATCTCCATTCAGAACACACACATCTCCATTCAGAACATACACATCTCCATTCAGAACATACACATCTCCAATCAGAACACACACATCTCCATTCAGAACATACACATCTCCAATCAGAACATACACATCTCCATTCAGAACACACACATCTCCAATCAGAACATACACATCTCCATTCAGAACACACACATCTCCATTCAGAACACACACATCTCCATTCAGAACACACACATCTCCAATCAGAACATACACATCTCCATTCAGAACATACACATCTCCATTCAGAACATACACATCTCCAATCAGAACATACACATCTCCATTCAGAACATACACATCTCCATTCAGAACATACACATCTCCAATCAGAACATACACATCTCCATTCAGAACACACACATCTCCATTCAGAACACACACATCTCCATTCAGAACATACACATCTCCATTCAGAACATACACATCTCCATTCAGAACACACACATCTCCAATCAGAACATACACATCTCCATTCAGAACATACACATCTCCATTCAGAACATACACATCTCCAATCAGAACATACACATCTCCATTCAGAACATACACATCTCCATTCAGAACATACACATCTCCATTCAGAACATACACATCTCCATTCAGAACACACACATCTCCAATCAGAACATACACATCTCCATTCAGAACATACACATCTCCATTCAGAACATACACATCTCCATTCAGAACATACACATCTCCATTCAGAACATACACATCTCCATTCAGAACATACACATCTCCATTCAGAACATACACATCTCCATTCAGAACATACACATCTCCATTCAGAACACACACATCTCCATTCAGAACATACACATCTCCATTCAGAACATACACATCTCCATTCAGAACATACACATCTCCATTCAGAACATACACATCTCCAATCAGAACATACACATCTCCATTCAGAACATACACATCTCCATTCAGAACATACACATCTCCATTCAGAACATACACATCTCCATTCAGAACACACACATCTCCAATCAGAACATACACATCTCCATTCAGAACATACACATCTCCATTCAGAACATACACATCTCCATTCAGAACATACACATCTCCATTCAGAACATACACATCTCCATTCAGAACATACACATCTCCATTCAGAACATACACATCTCCATTCAGAACATACACATCTCCATTCAGAACACACACATCTCCATTCAGAACATACACATCTCCATTCAGAACATACACATCTCCATTCAGAACATACACATCTCCATTCAGAACATACACATCTCCAATCAGAACATACACATCTCCATTCAGAACACACACATCTCCATTCAGAACACACACATCTCCATTCAGAACATACATATCTCCATTCAGAACATACACATCTCCATTCAGAACATACACATCTCCATTCAGAACATACACATCTCCATTCAGAACATACACATCTCCATTCAGAACATACACATCTCCATTCAGAACATACACATCTCCATTCAGAACATACACATCTCCATTCAGAACATACACATCTCCATTCAGAAACGTTGCCATTCAGAACATTGACTTCCATTAGTCTAAAATGGAGGTGTCACCTAAACACAACCCTAACCTCAGTGGGGGTGTTTCTGAATGGGGATGTTTCTAAGTGGGGGTGTTTCTGAATGGAGGTCTGGAGATAAGAGTGGGGCAAAAGTGTGACGTGACGGACGGACGGACGGACGGACAGACGGACGGACGGACGGACAGTGGAGCTGTTCATAGTAACTTGCGACCTTTTGCTGTCAAAATGGACAGTGATTTTAAATTGGATCAACAGATAAATGCTACCTGTTTTGTTTGTTTTTTGTCTTGGAACTAATTTTAATACCTTGGCTTTTAACCTCAGCTTGAGAGTCGTGCCTGGTTCTATTTTAACCCTAACCCTGGTTCTATTTTAACCTCAGCTTGAGAGTCGTGCCTGGTTCTATTTTAACCTCAGCTTGAGAGTCGTGCCTGGTTCTATTTTAACCCAGCTTTGAGAGTCGTGCCTGGTTCTATTTTAACCTCAGCTTGAGAGTCGTGCCTGGTTCTATTTTAACCCAGCTTTGAGAGTCGTGCCTGGTTCTATTTTAACCCAGCTTTGAGAGTCGTGCCTGGTTCTATTTTAACCTCAGCTTGAGAGTCGTGCTTAGTTCTATTTTAACCCAGCTTTGAGAGTCGTGCCTGGTTCTATTTTAACCCAGCTTTGAGAGTCGTGCCTGGTTCTATTTTAACCCAGCTTCATGAGTCGTGCCTGGTTCTATTTTAACCCTAACCCTGGTTCTATTTTCGGTCTTATTGTTCTTGAAGTATTCTGCCCGTTGTCTTTTTTAATGTTTTTTTCTTTTTTATGTGAGCCTCCTTCCTGTTTATTGACTGTACAGCACTTTTTGTCAACTCTGCAGTTTTTATAAAAGTGCTTTATAAATAGAGTTGGATTAGATTGGACTGATGGCAGAGTCAATGAATTGCTGTTGCTCTGTGGAATTTTGCTGTGGAGAGCAGTGGTTCTCAAAGTGGGGTCCGGGGACCCCCCACAGGGTCCTTGAGGGGTTTCCAAGGGGGTCCACAGCAACATGTCGGCCATGAGATTTGGTAAAGAGCGGGAAAAAAAGACTGTTTCAAGTACGTTATTTACAGGTTGATTCATTTACGGTATTTTTAAATCGCTCTAAAATAGGCTTCATTTTCAGTCTGTAGAAACCAATGGCGTCACGTTGTCCATTTATCTTTTACAGTCTGTGACACACACACACACACACACACACACACACACACACACACACACACACACACACACACACACACACACACACACACACACACACTGTTTGATGGGTGTGATCTATTTGCTAAGTGGCTCCCGGCCGTCTTAAAGCCTGTTGATTCAAGAGACCATAATGGCTCAATTAGCGAGCGAGCCGTAAAGTGTTGTAATCACAGCTGCAGCGAGGGGGGGGGGGGGGGGTAGGGGCTGGAGGGGCCTTAACTATTTTATACTTCAGCTATTGAAAAATAGCAGATATACATGCTCTTGTAGATCTGCTATTTTTTAAACGTCGTGAAAATGTGTGCAAATCTTTGAATATTATGTTTTAATTTAAGCAAACATTTGTACTCAAATTTTGCTTCTGGGGGGTCCCTGGAACTAAATATATTGAGATGGGGGTCCGTGGTCAAATACATATCATTTTGGTGGTCCTTCACATGAAAAAGTTTGAGCGCCACTGATATAGAAACATACGTTTTTCAAAAAACCTTAGAAGGACCTTAGAAATGTTCAAAGACTTGCACACATTTTCATGATTTTTCATTCAACCAACACTGTGGGTGTGGCTAACTTCAGCTGGGTCACCATGACAACCAGGCATACTTAATGAACTGGTGGGTGTGGCCACATAAACATTTAAATATTTGTATTAGGGAAAAGTACATATTACATGGCTACAGCAGTGCATTTCTATTCCCTTCTTTTGTTGCGTTTTCCTCCCTTTATCTCTGTATACACAGAGAAACACTGATAATACGAGAAACTAAGACAAGAAAGGAGGATTGGAAAATGAAACCATTGACGTGCAGCAGATCAGACCAAAATGAGTAACGATATTACGATAATAAAGAGAAGAAAATAAAAAGAAGAGAAAAATCTAAAAGAAAGTGCTGTGAGCTTGTTAAATTTGCAATTTTTGAGAACCACCAAATCTAGTTTGCTGATAAACGTATGTTGCTGTGTCTATGGCTCAAATCTAAAATGGCACGGCTGCTTTCATCGGTTTTAACAGATTCCTTTTTGGGGGGGTAAAATGAACGCTGTACCTCGTTATGCTACAGCGTCACGAAACGATAGCAACGTAGCGGATTGACAGGCATTTGAACCATGAAAGTTAACGGTTTTGGAGACATACAAGGTTTCCACCCGACAGAAACGAAGGTACAAGCAGCTCGTATGGCGTCAGCTCGTATGGCGTCCCAAACCCAATTAACAGTAAAAAAGACGGTCACCCAAAAAAATCCCCCAGACGCTTTAACATTTACTAGAACCAGTATTCAGATTTACTCCCGTCCGCCCGTCTCGTAAATCAGGCGGGGCTTTCGATTGAATGTTTATTCGGGGGGAGACGAGCCTCTCTGTGTTTCACAAGGCTGTAAAGGTTTTTTTTTTCTTCACGTCGGAGTCAAGGCCACGGCAGAGCCTTCATCACACCGCCTTTTATACGACACCTTCCCCTAACCTCGTATACATCAGCATAATATGGCCATTTATTGCCGGGGGAAACAACACGCCCTTTGTGTGTGTGTTTGTGTGTGTGTGTGTGTGTGTGTGTGTGTGTGTGTGTGTGTGTGTGTGTGTGTGCGTGCGTGTGTGTGTGTGTGTGTGTGTGTGTGTGTGTGTGTGTGTGTGTGTGTGTGTGTGTGTGTGTGTGTGTGTGCGTGCGTGTGTGTGTGCGTGTGCAGGGACGTGCAGAGAATGTTAGAGAGGCAGGGACTGAAATCTCTAAAAGGGCCTTTTGGTGAAAATATCGAAAATAGCAGACCTCCAAGCTCACAACGCGTTGTGCTGCGACGCGTTGTGAGCTTGGAGGTCGGCTATTTTCACAGAGGGCAATTCTTTCAACATAAGATGCTGCATTCAAGTTCAGGAGAGTTTGGACAAGGCAATTCTCTTGAATGCTGCCTTCAGGTATGGCATGGAAAGAGGGGACATTTGCATTTCTTTCACCATTGTAAAAACTGCATTCATGGTCTGGAGAGGACACTTTTGTTTACACATGGCTAAAAGGGCAGGGGGCTCAAGCCCCCTTTGATGTCTATGTGTGCACCTGCCTGCGTGGGAGGGGTGAGAGAGAGAGAGAGGACGGGAGGGAAAGTGAATGCATGAAATATGAGCTCCCCGCACACATCACATTATCAAACTGCAAACTCGCTGCGTTTGGGAAAAAGAAAATCGTCGTTCTGAATACAAAATATGCCATCCGTGAGAATGATGTCGATCCAAAGAGATTTTGACCGGAGGGGGTGGCGATAATTCCCAGGGAGGGGCATGCGTTGGCGATGCGGGTGAGAAGCGTCCTTCTCTATGGAAACACCATCCGCATGGCGTCAAACTCAGGCAGTCGGCGGTGAAGGGGCGGGTACAGTATGGACTGCGTTGTCCTTAAACCAGTGCATCCACAGAACAGACAAACGCCTCACAATGCAGCGCGACGCGTCCTGAGCTTTGCGTTGGGGTGTTTTCAGTGCACAACGCCCACGTTCAACTACTCTACTCTGGCTTCTTTTTATGTACTCTCCTTTTTTTACCAAATGGGTTCCCAGGCTGAAGTTATAATATTATGACCACCTGGCTGATCCTGCTAGTAGCATGATTGTGTGAAAGGGTTAGGGTTAAACCATTCATCTCTACAGTATGTAGGAAATGACGGCTGGTTTGGCCGGGAGGATTGCAATGGCAAATATCTGTAAAACACAAACCTTTTCCGCGTATCAACGTTCAGAGTGTCTAACAGGACTTCATATGGGAATGCCCATATATGGAGGCCACACACCACACTAACGGCTAGTTCTACAGACAGGGATCTCCATGTATGGGCATAAAAGGGTATGAGGTCAGATATGATGTCAGATGTCGACATCATAGGACTTTCACATAACGAAAAACTCTCACAGCATATCTCCATATACAGTATATGGATCTCCATATATGGGTAACTGGTCCGATATACATCACTGGCCAGATGGCCAACAATTGGACAAGAATTTCCATATCGGTGCATTCCTAATAATAATTGACCCACAAAGAAACTAAATTGTCAAAGAAATTGTCAAGTAGTGAAAACAGAGCACATCTACAAGCTTGTAGATGTGCTATTTTCGCCATTTCTGAAAGTGGATTCAAAGTATTAAGTTTCTTTCTTTCTTTACCAGACACCCTGGTCTATGTTGGATGGATATTTCATAAAGCTGGTCTACTGTATGTTGGATGGATATTTCATAAAGCTGGTCTACTGTATGTTGGATGGATATTTCATAAAGCTGGTCTACTGTATGTTGGATGGATATTTCATAAAGCTGGTCTACTGTATGTTGGATGGATATTTCATAAAGCTGTGTGTCTGTGACGAACGGCGGTACTTTTCCATAAAACGTCCAGTAGTGTCAGTGTGGGATAATAAGTAGCTGTGAGCGGACAGGTAATCCAATTTGTGTTCCAGAGCTCCGCCACGGCGGGGCATAATGGCCCGGTGATGTCAGAGTCCCGCCACAGCGGGCATAATGGCCCGGTGATGTATGGCCTGTCCATTCTGCTGAGCTTTAACTTCTAATACCTCACAGTCAAAGAGATACAACTCTTATACCGTCACTGTCGGCGGGCAGAAACCTTGTATCTCCAAGTTTCAAATTTGTACAATTATTTTCACAAAGCAAAGCCCTGCTTCATCACACAAGGCCGTCGCACAAAAGTAGTGAAAACAGCAAATCTACAAGATCTACAACGCCTCGCGGTGTGAGGCGTTGTGTGCTTGCAGATCAGCTGTTTTCACTGGTTTAAATCATTTTTAAAATGATAAATACAAAACCAACGGTTTTGGACATAGGGTTTCCACCCTATCAACGACGATAATTCTGTTTCACTTCAGAAGAGCGTAACATGAAATGATATATATTTTTTCTCCCTCTATTTGATGTAAGCCTAATTATTTTCGTGGCCCTTCCAGCTCTTGTCACGTAGCCTTGGTCTGTCAGAGGAATGTACCGTATGTCTTGTTTTAGTTAGAGGAATGTACCGTATGTCTTGTTCCAACTCTTCTTTGAATTTTAACTAACTCAGTCAGTAGTGTTGTGATGATTCCTTTCTTTCTTTCTTTCTTTCTTTCTTTCTTTCTTTCTTTCTTTCTTTCTTTCTTTTCTTTCTTTTCTTTTCTTTTCTTTTCTTTTCTTTTCTTTTCTTTCTTTCTTTCTTTCTTTCTTTCTTTCTTTCTTTCTTTCTTTCTTTCTCTTTCTTTCTTTTCTTTCTTTTCTTTTCTTTTCTTTTCTTTTCTTTCTTTCTTTTCTTTTCTTTTCTTTCTTTCTTTCTTTCTTTCTTTCTTTCTTTCTTTCTTTCTTTCTTTCTTTCTTTCTTTCTTTCTTTCTTTTCTTCTTTATTTTCTTTTCTTTCTTTCTTTCTTTCTTTCTTTCTTTCTTTCTTTCTTTCTTTCTTTCTTTCTTTCTTTCTTTCTTTCTTTCTTTCTTTCTTTCTTTCTTTCTTTCTTTCTTGTTCAGCAAAAGCTAGGGTATGGCAAAGATGGGAGTCTTCATACGCGTGCACGGCCAAAACTCTGGTTTTGTCCGTTTTTTCCCCCGGGTTTCAACGGTTTCTTGGGCTGGATATGGCAGCCTGGAACGGTTGTTCAAGTGCAGCTAAACTTGGCAATAATGCATTGCACCTGTGCAGCTGACCTGCGGAACCTGGGAATATACCATTCTGTCAAGATGGGGAGAATAAAAGTGTGGAGAATATAATTATAATACCTTGTTAAAGTGACCATTTTGTTCCATTTTCCATTTGTAGTTATTTTACTGTAATTTAACAACATAATAACCAGCATAGATAGACAAAGAGACATTCATGGATTTATATTTAAAAGTAACCTTTATTTTCCCCCCTGGACCCAGGGTATGGCAGCTGCATACCCCTGCCATACCCAATTGACGCCCCTGCTTTCTTGCTTTCTTTTCTTTCTTTTCCCACCAGTTTAGACCAGTTTAGACCAGTTTAGACCAGTTTAGACCCACAGCCAAATGAAAGCCCTTTCCTTTTAATCTCCTGAGTACAGAACAAAGAGAACAAAGTGCTCCATGCTTTTATAACCTCTCTGGACTGGACTGTAATTCCCTCTCGATGGGTTTGACCCTGACAACCCTTTCCTCATTTACAGTTGGATCAAAATGCAGCCTCTATTAACTGGAACCAGGACACTATAGTGTGCTCTGGCTCATCTACAGTGTCTATAGCAGTAAAATACAGAATAGGTTTTTAAGTTTTTACTTTTTACATCACTGATCTGCTAATTCCCTTTGTCACTCATTGAGCAGTAGAAGATGCATGTCAACTGTATCACACAGAATTGTGACCATGTGTACTAGGCAACAGCTCCTCCTGGGGTAACGTTATTCCATAGGTCACCTTTTTCAGTGTAACACTACATTCACTAAGGTCTGCATGTTTACTTTCCCTGCTGAGATGGATTTACATTTTCTTAGTCTGGAAATGCCGTGGAGACAACAATATGATGGTGAGTTCAACGATATGATGGTGAGTTCAGAGTTCCTTCCTTCATTGCAAGGGGAAGATGGCAGATTAGCAGAAAGATATCTTTTCTGCAACAGTTTGTTTGTTCCTCACAGACTCAGAGGGTGAAGCTCTCATGCCAACAGCCTCTCAACCACAGACTGTGTGATGAGAGAGCAGGGCAGGGACGTGCAGAGAATGTTAGAGAGGCAGGGGCTGACATTTCTAAAAGGGGCCTGTTGGTGAAAATCTCGAAAATAGCAGACCTCCAAGCTCACAACGTGTCGCGCTGCGACGCATTGTGAGCTTGGAGGTCTGCTATTTTCAATGCTCTATTTCTACACAGAGAGGGCAATTCTTTCAACATAAGATGCTGCATTCTGTCTGAAGGTGACTTTTCATACCAATTTTGAAGGAGGCTTGGGATTTGCTCTCCTTTAAGGCTTGTGGAAGGGCGTTCCACATGTTGATGGTATAGCAGGAGAACGAGTTAGAGCCTTGTTTAGTGTTAAATCTACGTTGATCATGATTAGTGGAGCTGCCTCTGGTGTTGTGATCGCTTAAGCCCCCTTTAATGTCTATGTGTGCACATGCCTGGAGCAGGGTGAGTTCTATAATTCCATAACTGAGAGCTTTACTTCAAGAGTAGAACCATGTGTGGCTGAGAGTTAACGGTGCATGGCCGGATTTTATTATTTTTTTGGCTTCTTTAAAAAAAAAAAAAAATCGGATATACATTGTTTACATTCGAATGTACATTTTTGTACAATATTCGAGGATTATTTGATATTCGAATATAACATTTTCAGCCTGTGTGTGTGTGTGTGTTGTGTGTGTGTGTGTGTGTGTGTGTGTGTGTGTGTGTGTGTGTGTGTGTGTGTGTGTGTGTGTGTGTGTGTGTGTGTGTGTGTGTGTGTGTGTGTGTGTGTGTGTGCGCAAACGCGCGCTTGGCGTGCTGTGCGTGCGTTGCCAGATAAATTGTTAAACTCCTTCTTCTGAAATGTGTCGTATTTAGAAGCTCTCTGTTGTTTCAGCGCGACCTGGCGGTCACTTCTTGCCCTTAGGGCGTCCTTACTTGTAGTAATACTAAGTACGTAGCCTTGGAAAGCAGAGGTTCCTGAGCCATGAGGCTGTCCTGTTTCTGTAGCGTAAGGCAGCTTGATGTACAAGTACAAGATATGGATATCATATGACGCTATACCCCAATCCAACCCGTGATGATGCCATGTGCCAGCCTGCCAGGTAAGGAGGCACTGGGCACCCGTTTTTATAGTCTTTAGGGTGACTGCCAGTCATACGAAAGGAGTACTAATAGTAGTAGTAGTAATTGTTGTTGATGTGAGTGAGTGTGAGAAATGAAGGGATAGTTACCAGCTCAAGAGCGACAGACAGACAGACAGACAGACAGACAGACAACAGACAGAAAACAGACAGACAGGTGGGTGGTCATGTTAGCGGTGTCAGAAGACAGATCGCGGGGGGGGGGGGGGGGGGAGGGGGGGTGGGGGGGGGGGTGGAGGAGCTGGGTGCGCAGAGTGCTACAGTTGGGCGACGAGAGAAGCTAATGCGTCTGGTTTGGACAGCACAGGCGTCGTACTGAACCAGTGCAGTCTTCTTAGGCACCGCACCGCCGCCAAAGCGCCAAGTACGGCCCTTCTAAATGGTTAAGCACATTGTTTGATAGTCCATTAGGTAAATTGATATTGCTCATTGACTGGTGTCCTTGGCTCCCCCCCCCCCCACCCCACCACGCAGGGCTAACGGGACAGTGGTTCTCAAAGTGGATTTCAGGGGACTCTCTAGGTTCCTTTATGGGAGTCTAAATTGACCCTTAGAAGTCTGTAACTTTGACAGTGTACAAATGGAACCAAATCCATTTGCTTCCATTTGTACGCTGTCAAAGACAAGTTAATTGGAGACCTTCAAATGTCAAAGCTTGAGAACCACTGTAATAGGACATGCCGTCATTGCATGTTGCTTGTGAACTTAATTGGCACGGAGGTTTTAAAAAGTCAAATCAAAAGGAATTGCATTTACCTACCTGTAGACTGCAGCCCTGAACAATCTATAGACCCCCCACCATCTGAACATATTTTTGTGCCAGGGGACCCCCCAAACAAGATTTGTGTTGGTAATGTTGCAAATAATATTCCTAAAGTTATTTGAAAATGTAAATAAAAAAAACATTTACAAGATTTACAAACTCACAAATTGTAGATTGGCTATTTTTCAAAGCTGAAGTACTGTATATACAGTAGGGGTAAGTGGTTCAAGTGATCCATGAATTAACTCTTCTGTGGAAATCATGGAATGTCGTCAAAGGACCCTCTCTTTGAAAAGCACTGGTCTATGGATCAGGGGTCTTCAACCCCCTCTAGGGGGGTACTCAGAGTTACTACAGGGGGTCCTCCAAAATCTTTGAGTGATAGAAAGCGATAGATAGCGTCTATATTCTGTGAGAACTTTTGCCAAAAATAGCAGATCTACAGGGCTTGTAGATCGGCTATTTTAGGCAAAGAGCTTTGGTGTAGAGGGGGAAAAGAGCAGACTAAGTACAGAGTGAAATGTCAAATGTATTAACTCATTTAGTGCCCATGAAATTAACGGATTATAAAGTCCACGATGCCAGTCTCAGGTTGGCATCACCCCCGTTATCTTATTTTGAAGGCCAGAAGTCCACAGCGCAAACACTTCCGGTCTGACGTCATCGCGTCCTGCGCCGGAACCGATCGTTGTCCACGTGGAGTTGTGTAATGGCGGACCGGGAGCTTTTTATACATGTAACATAAGCGTAGCATCTGCCTCCATCCTAGCTTCTAAAGTGTAGTTTTGAGATAATGGACATTAAAGATGAGATCCCCCGTCCACCTCAATGTTATGGATGGGACTATTTTGTGCTCGTGGAGCCGTGATGATGCGAAATCAGCGACGGATTTCGTCTTTGGACCTCCGGCCATTCTTCTCGGTAATGTATCCGCCGTTACAGTAATATATTACTTTTCACAAGTCTTCGCGGGATTGGCACTATATGAGTTAAGTATTGACGGTTCAAGTGGTTAAATATCTGAAAACACAAATTGACATCCAGAATACACTGATGATTGTGCTGTCAAACGATGAAACTATATGGAATCTATGAACAGGTTGTGGGGGGTCCCTGCTTCATCTCTCTCTCAGCTAAGGGGTCCACGTTGAAGACCCACTGCTATATATACATATTATCCTCACTGTCAGGCAGAAACCTCGTATCTCCAAGTCTCAAGTGTGCACTGTAATTTTTTTCCCGTTAAGTAAAGCCCTGCTTCGTCATACAAGACTGTCGCACAAAACTAGTGCAAATAGCAGATCTACAAGCACACAAGCCTTGTACCACCGCACCGCTTGTAGGTTGTCTATTTTCACTATTTTAAAACGATAAATACAAAAACGAACGTTTTTGGACGTACGAGGTTTCCACCCGACAACAGTGATATGGCCATACTGTATATACATAATAAATACTGTATATACATACTGTATATAAATACTGTATATACATACTGTATATACATAATAAATACTGTATATACATAATAAACAAAGCCTTTAACACCGTATATAGAAAATACGGCCCCTCCAGCTGAACTCAATAACCGACCGTAGCCCTTCTGGTTTTATTAAACTCCAGAGGGTGATTACGGAGGACGCGGGCGAACAGACCAATAAAATGAGAGAAAGCTAAACAAAAAACCAATACTTGAAGGTTGAATTTCATTGTCTCTCGTTGCGCCAACAGGGTTACATCTAGAGGTTGTCTGGAGGGAGCGTCCGTCGTCTGTTTTGGTTAACTGGATGTGGACAATGGAAGTGGAGTCCACAGTCACTTTTATTTATTCAAGCACTTTTTTAAAAGACAACCCAGCAGAGTTGACCCAGAGGTCCTCTGCATGCGGCCGAGGCGAGGATGGATTAATGGAACACAAACCACACTATGAATAAAAGAAACGCGAGTTCAAAGCAGGACTAACAGAGGAAAAAAATAAACACACATGAGAAGAATAACGTCAGCGCGAGAACGGAACATAGCAGACAAGAAACAAAGATGCGAAAACCATTAAACCAGCAAGTAGTCGAATGAGAGAAGCAAAGTCGAACTTAATAAAAGATTTAAACGGATTAAAACGCTGGAGAGAAGGACATTAAAAATGCATTTAAGAACGGACTTGACAAAAAAAACCTTGGGGCTAAAAGGGCCATTCAAACCAAGCACTATAACTCTATCATTGTAATTCACCAGAATGGCAGGGTGGGTGAGCGATAGTAATAGTTATCGTTAATGGTTAGTGCTTGGTTTGAAAAGCCCCTTAACAAGAGAGAAAAGATGGACGTTCAAGTTTTATTTGAAAATGTCAGTTGTACGAAAGGAGAGGGGAAGTTAAACACTTTACTTGACAGTGCATTACTTACAGTACACGTATTTAACGCTAAGATAAGATTATTTTGGGGGTCGCGGACAGAGAAGGTTGAGAACCACTGCTGCTGCTAATCAGATTAATAGGGCTGTTAGCTGTAGGTGTGTATTGCTATTGACGCTAGTATTCTGTTGACTAGACTGTCTCTGTTTGCACAGAGGACCACCCATGGCTCTGTCTGTCACACCTAAATCTAGCACACACATTATTCATTTAATTTATAAGCTGCAGCTGTGTTTCTTACCAGCCTGCAATGTTTCAATATGCTATATGTATTTCTATAAGTTACAAAGTGCTTTCCGTAAAAACTGGATAAATAAAATCTGCAATAGAATTAAAACAAAACAATAGCGTGTCGCTACAGCATGAAGTTCAGTGAGAAAGACAACATTAAGGGAATCAAACGATACAAGTAAATACAATTCAAATCACAGAACGCTGCCTTCTCCACGATTACATTTAGTGTTCTGTGGTAGCCAGTCACATGATGACGCACGACAAGCTTACAATATTTGTTTTGTTGTGTAACTTGTGTTTACTTCCACGCTCCAGGGGTGTCTCACCAAACTCTGGGCCCTGGGTCCAAGGATTCACTGTGTTATGTTGTGCTTCAACTATTGGATTCACTGTGTTATGTTGTGCTTCAACTATTGAAAAATAGCAGATCTACAAGCTCACAGCGCGGCACCGATTGCCGCGCTGTGAGCTTGTAGATCTGCCATTTCTTTTTTTAAATCATGAACATAATTAAGTTTTTTTGAAAAACCTATGTTTCTATGTCAGTGTGCTGTGAAACCTTTTCATGTGAAGGACCCCCAAAATGATATGTATTTGGCCACGGACCCCCATCTCAAAATATTGAGTTCCAGGGACCCCCCCCCCCCCCCCCAGAAGAAAAGAATTAGTTACAAATGTTCGCTTAAAAATACATACATTCAAAGATTTGTACACATTTTCACGGCTTTTCAAAAATAGCAGATATACAAGCTCGCTCTACGCGGCACTCGGTGCCGCGCTGTGAGCTTGTATATCTGCTATTTTTCAATAGCTAAAAGTATAAAATAATTAAGGCCCCTCCACTTTGGGCCCTGGTAACTCAGTCCCACTTTTCCCCCCCCCTTGTGACGCCCCTGACCTCTCTCCCACTCTGTTCTCCATCTGGCACACGGGTTTCTTCTCCTCCACGCGTACAACAGTACGATATGAATAATGAGTTGTTTTCTATGGCAGTGTGTCACATGATGCCATAACGTGCAGGAACCTGTGTGTGTGTGTGTGTGTGTGTGTGTGTGTGTGTGTGTGTGTGTGTGTGTGTGTGTGTGTGTGTGTGTGTGTGTGTGTGTGTGTGTGTGTGTGTGTGTGTGTGTGTGTGTGTGTGTGTGTGTGTGTGTGTGTGTGTGTGTGTGTGTGTGTGTGTGCTGTGTAAGGATTAAATCATGTTGGTTCTTCCAGCTGTGCTCCTCAAGACAAAACACTTCTGATTCTCAGCTGGGAAACAGCAGAGGCTCGTTGGAGCTTACTGTAATCTGACACAGCAAAAACACCAAATATGGATTCATTTATGTTCAATACGGGAAGCAGTTTTGTAGAGAGCTCGCACAGAAACGTCTTTCTTTCTTTCTTTCTTT